>NW_026736490.1:0-68540 GCF_949786415.1 Peromyscus eremicus
ACTCTTCTACTCTACTGTGTTTCCTATGGGTTCCGAACAGTGAGCTTGCTCAGAACAAAAGAACTGTGCTTCCTACACACATGGGCCATATCTAGTTCAACTCTGCTTAGGAAACTGACAAGAACAGTAGATCCTATTCAGTCCAATACACTGTACTTGCTGGGAACAGACGCCAGTGCTATTTGCACTGTGTATGGCAGTTGGAGCACAATAGTGACTCCTCTAACCAGAAAACAACTCTTGCTCGTAGGACCAAAAACTGCATGTGAATCAACTCCATTTAGGACTGGGAAACAAACGTGAGCTCGCCTTACAAGAAACACACTCTGCTTTAGAGAAAAGAGCACTCTTCTACTCTACTGTGTTTCCTATAGGGCCAGAACAGTGAGCTTGCTCAGAACATAATAACTGCGCTTCCTGAACACACAGGCCATATCTAGTTCAACTCTGCTTAAGAAACGGACAAGAACAGTAGCGCCTCTTCAGTCCAATACACTGTACTTGCTGGGAACAGACGGGAGGGCTATTTGCACTGTGTATGGCAATGGGAACACAATAGTGACTTTCCTTACCAGAAAACAACTCTTGCTCGTAGGACCAGAAACTGCATGTGATTCAACTCCTTTTAGGAAAGGGAAACAAACACTAGCTCGCCTTACAAGAAACACACTCTGCTTTTGAGAAAAAAGCACTCTTCTACTCTACTGTGTTTCCTATGGGGTCCAAACAGTGAGCTTGCTCAGAACAAAAGAACTGTGCTTCCTACACACATGGACCATATCTAGTTCAACTATACTTAGGAAACTGACAAGAACAGTAGCTCCTATTCAGTCCAATACACTGTACTTGCTGGGAAAAGACGCGAGTGCTATTTGCCCTGTGTATAGCAATGGGAGCGCAATAGTGACTTTCCTTACCAGAAAACAACTCTTGTTCGTAGGAGCAGAAACTGCATGTGATTCAAGTCCATTTAGGACTAGGAAACAAACGCTAGCTCGCCTTACAAGGAACACACTCTGCTTTTGAGAAAAGAGCACTCTTCTACTCTACTGTGTTTCCTATAGGGCCAGAACAGTGAGCTTGCTCAGAACATAAGAACTGTGCTTCCTAAACACAGGGGCCATATTTAGTTCAACTCTACTTAGGAATCTGACAAGAACAGTAGCTCCTCTTCAGTCTAATACACTGTACTTGCTGGGAACCGACGCCAGTGCTATTTGTCCTGTGTATGGCATTTGGAGCGCAATAGTGACTCTTTTACCAGAAAACAACTCTTGCTCATAGGACCAAAAACTGCCTGTGACTCAACTCCATTTAGGACTGGGAAACAAACGCGAGCTCGCCTTACGAGAAATACACTCTGCTTTAGAGAAAAGAGCACTCTTCTACTCTACTGTGTTTCCTATAGGGCCAGAAGAGTGAGCTTGCTCAGAATATAATAACTGAGCTTCCTACACATACGGGCCATATATAGTTCAACTCTGCTTAGGAACCTGACAAGAACAGTAGATCCTCTTCAGTCCAATACACTGTACTTGCTGGGAAAAGACGCGAGTGCTATTTGCACTGTGTATGGCAAAGGGAGCACAATAGTGACTTTCCTTACCAGAATACAACTCTTGTTCGTAGGACCACAAAGAGCATGTGATTCAACTCCATTTCAGACTGGGAAACAAACGCTAGCTTGCCTTACAAAAAACACACTCTGCTTTTGAGAAAAGAGCACTCTTCTACTCTACTGTGTTTCCTATGGGGTCCGAACAGTGAGCTTGCTCAGAACAAAAGAACTGTGCTTCCTACACACACGGGCCATATCTATTTCAACTCTGCTTAGGAAACTGACAAGAACAGTAGATCCTATTCACTCCAATACACTGTAATTGCTGGGAACAGACACCAGTGCTATTTGCATTGTGTACGGTAATTGGAGCACAATAGTGACTCGTCTTACCAGAAAACAACTCTTGCTCATAGGACAAAAAACTGCATGTGACTCAACTCCACTTAGGACTGGGAAACAAACTCTAGCTCGCTTTACAAGAAACACACTCTGCTTTTGAGAAAAGAGCACTCTTCTACTCTACAGTGTTTCCTATGGGGTCCGAACAGTGAGCTTGCTCAGAACAAAAGAACTGTGCTTCCTACACACATGGGCCATATCTCGTTCAACTCTGCTTAGGAAACTGACAAGAACAGTAGATACTCTTCAGTCCAATACACTGTACTTGCTGGGAACAGACGCCAGTGCTATTTGCACTGTGTATGGTAATTGGAGCACAATAGTGACTTCTCTAACCTGAAAACATCTCTTGCTCGTAGGACCAAAAACTGCATGTGAATCAACTCCATTTAGGACTGGGAAACAAACGCGAGCTCGCCTTACAAGAAACACACTCTGCTTTAGAGAAAAGAGCACTCTTCTACTCTACTGTGTTTCCTATAGGGCCAGAACTATGAGCTTGCTCAGAACATAATAACTGTGCTTCCTAAACACCCATGCCATATCTAGTTCAACTCTGCTTAAGAAACGGACAAGAACAGTAGCTCCTCTTCAGTCCAATACACTGTACTTGCTGGGAACAGACGGGAGGGCTATTTGCACTGTGTATGGCAATGGTAACACAATAGTGACTTTCCTTACCAGAAAACAACTCTTGATCGTAGGACCAGAAACTGCATGTGATTCAACTCCATTTAGGAAAGGGAAACAAACTCTAGCTCGCCTTACAAAAACTCACTCTGCTTTTGAGAAAAAAGCACTCTTCTACTCTACTGTGTTTCCTATGGGGTCCGAACAGTGAGCTTGCTCAGAACAAAAAAACTGTGCTTCCTACACACACGGCCATATCTACTTCAAGTCTGCTTAGGAACCTGACAAGAACAGTAGATCCTCTTCATTCCAATACACTGTATTGGCTGCGAACAGACGCCAGTGCTATTTGTCCTGTCTATGGCAATGGCAGTGCAATAGTGACTCTTCTTAACAGAAAACAACTCTTGATCGTAGTACCAGAAACTGCATGGGATTCAACTCCATTTAAAAATGGGAATCAAACGCCAGTTCTCCTTACAAGAAACACACTCTGCTTTAGAGAAAAGAGCACTCTTCTACTCTACTGTGTTTCCTATGGGGTCCGAACAGTGAGCTTGCTCAGAACAAAAGAACTGTGCTTCCTACACACACGGGCCATATCTATTTCAACTCTGCTTAGGAAACTGACAAGAACAGTAGATCCTATTCACTCCAATACACTGTACTTGCTGGGAACAGACACCAGTGCTATTTGCATTGTGTATGGCAATTGGAGCACAATAGTGACTCGTCTTACCAGAAAACAATCTTGCTCATAGGACAAAAAACTGCATGTGACTCAACTCCACTTAGGACTGGGAAACAAACTCTAACTCGCTTTACAAGAAACACACTCTGCTTTTGAGAAAAGAGCACTCTTCTACTCTACAGTGTTTCCTATGGGGTCCGAACAGTGAGCTTGCTCAGAACAAAAGAACTGTGCTTCCTACACACATGGGCCATATCTAGTTCAACTCTGCTTAGAAAACTGACAAGAACAGTAGATCCTCTTCAGTCCAATACACTGTACTTGCTGGGAACAGACGCCAGTGCTATTTGCACTGTGTATGGTAATTGGAGCACAATAGTGACTCCTCTAACCAGAAAACATCTCTTGCTCGTAGGACCAAAAACTGCATGTGAATCAACTCCATTTAGGACTGGGAAACAAACGCGAGCTCGCCTTACAAGAAACACACTCTGCTTTAGAGAAAAGAGCACTCTTCTACTCTACTGTGTTTCCTATAGGGCCAGAACTGTGAGCTTGCTCAGAACATAATAACTGCGCTTCCTAAACACCCATGCCATATCTAGTTCAACTCTGCTTAAGAAACGGACAAGAACAGTAGCTCCTCTTCAGTCCAATACACTGTACTTGCTGGGAACAGACGGGAGGGCTATTTGCACTGTGTATGGCAATGGTAACACAATAGTGACTTTCCTTACCAGAAAACAACTCTTGATCGTAGGACCAGAAACTGCATGTGATTCAACTCCATTTAGGAAAGGGAAACAAACACTAGCTCGCCTTACAAAAACTCACTCTGCTTTTGAGAAAAAAGCACTCTTCTACTCTACTGTGTTTCCTATGGGGTCCGAACAGTGAGCTTGCTCAGAACAAAAAAACTGTGCTTCCTACACACACGGCCATATCTACTTCAAGTCTGCTTAGGAACCTGACAAGAACAGTAGATCCTCTTCAGTCCAATACACTGTATTGGCTGCGAACAAACGCCAGTGCTATTTGTCCTGTCTATGGCAATGGCAGTGCAATAGTGACTCTTCTTAACAGAAAACAACTCTTGATCGTAGTACCAGAAACTGCATGAGATTCAACTCCATTTAAAAATGGGAAACAAACGCTAGGTCTCCTTACAAGAAACACACTCTGCTTTAGAGAAAAGAGCACTCTTCTACTCTACTGTGTTTCCTATGGGGTCCAAACTGTGAGCTTGCCCAGAACAAAAGAACTGTTCTTCCTACACACACGGACCATATCTAGTTCAACTCTGCTTAGGAAAATGACAAGAACAGTAGCTCCTCTTCACTCCAATACACTGTACTTGCTGGGAACAGACGCCAGTGCTATTTGCACTGTGTATGGCAATGGGAGCGCAATATTGACTTTCCTTACCAGAAAACAACTCTTGCTCGTAGGACCAGAAGCTGCATGTGATTCCACTCCATTTAGGACTGGGAAACAAACGCAAGCTCGCCTTACAAGAAACACACTCTGCTTTAGAGAAAAGAACACTCTTCTACTCTACTGTGTTTCCTATGGGGTCCACACAGTGAGCTTGCTCAAAACAAAAGAACTGTGCTTCCTACACACACCGACCATATTTAGTTCAACTCTGCTTAGGAAACTGACAAGAACAGTAGCTCCTAATCATTCCAATACACTGTACTTGCTGGGAAAAAACACGAGTGCTATTTGCCTTGATAGGGCAATGGGAGCGCAATAGTGACTTTCCTTACCAGAAAACAACTCTTGTTCGTAGGACCAGAAACTGCATGTGATTCAACTCCATTTAGGACTGGGAAACAAATGCTAGCTCGCCTTTCAAGAAACACATTCTGCTTTAGAGAAAAAAGCACTCTTCTACTCTACTGTGTTTCCTATGGGGTCCGAACAGTGAGCTTGCTCAGAACAAAAAAACTGTGCTTCCTACACACACGGCCATATCTACTTCAAGTCTGCTTAGGAACCTGACAAGAACAGTAGATCCTCTTCATTCCAATACACTGTATTGGCTGCGAACAGACGCCAGTGCTATTTGTCCTGTCTATGGCAATGGCAGTGCAATAGTGACTCTTCTTACCTGAAAACAACTCTTGATCGTAGTACCAGAAACTGCATGGGATTCAACTCCATTTAAAACTGGGAAACAAACGCTAGTTCTCCTTACAAAAAACACACTCTGCTTTTGAGAAAAGAGCACTCTTCTACTCTACAGTGTTTCCTATGGGGTCCGAACAGTGAGCTTGCTCAGAACAAAAGAACTGTGCTTCCTACACACATGGGCCATATCTAGTTCAACTCTGCTTAGGAAACTGACAAGAACAGTAGATCCTTTTCAGTCCAATACACTGTACTTGCTGGGAACAGACGCCAGTGCTATTTGCACTGTGTATGGCAATGGGAGCGCAATAGTGTCTTTCCTTACCAGAAAACAACTCTTGCTCGTAGGACCAGAAACTGCATGTGATTCCACTCCATTTAGGACTGGGAAACAAACGCTAGCTCGCCTTACAAGAAACACACTCTGCTTTAGAGAAAAGAGCACTCTTCTACTCTACTGTATTTCCTATATGGCCAGAACAGTGAGCTTGCTCAGAAAAAAAGAACTGTGCTTCCTACACACGGGCCATATCTAGTTCAACTCTGCTTAGGAAACTGAGAAGAAGAGTAGCTCTCTTCATTCCAATACACTGTACTTGCTGGGAACAGACGGGAGGGCTATTTGCACGGTGTATGGCAATGGGAACACAATAGTGACTTTCCTTACCAGAAAACAACTCTTGCTCGTAGGACCAGAAACTACATGTGATTAAACTCCATTTAGGAAAGGGAAACAAACACTAGCTCGCCTTACAAGAAACACACTCTGCTTTTGAGAAAAAAACACTCTTCTACTCTACTGTGTTTCCTATGGGGTCCGAACAGTGAGCTTGCTCAGAACAAAAAAACTGTGCTTCCTACACACACGGCCATATCTACTTCAAGTCTGCTTAGGAACCTGACAAGAACAGTAGATTCTCTTCAGTCCAATACACTGTATTGGCTGCGAACAGACGCCAGTGCTATTTGTCCTGTCTATGGCAATGGCAGTACAATAGTGACTCTTCTTACCAGAAAACAACTCTTGATCGTAGTACCAGAAACTGCATGGGATTCAACTCCATTTAAAACTGGGAAACAAACGCTAGTTCTCCTTACAAGAAACACACTCTGCTTTAGAGAAAAGAGCACTCTTCTACTCTACTGTGTTTCCTATGGGGTCCAAACTGTGAGCTTGCCCAGAACAAAAGAACTGTTCTTCCTACACACACGGACCATATCTAGTTCAACTCTGCTTAGGAAAATGACAAGAACAGTAGCTCCTCTTCAGTCCAATACACTGTACTTGCTGGGAACAGACGCATGTGCTTTTTGCACTGTTTATGGCAATGGGAGCGCAATAGTGACTTTCCTTACCAGAAAACAACTCTTGCTCGTAGGACCAGAAACTGCATGTGATTCCACTCCATTTAGGACTGGGAAACAAACGCAAGCTCGCCTTACAAGAAACACACTCTGCTTTAGAGAAAAGAGCACTCTTCTTCTTTGCTGTGTTTCCTATGGGGTCCACACAGTGAGCTTGCTCAGAACAAAAGAACTGTGCTTCCTACACACACGGATCATATGTAGTTCAACTCTGGTTAGGAAACTGACAAGAACAGTATCTCCTATTCAGTCCAATACACTGTACTTGCTGGGAAAAGACGCCAGGGCTATTTGCCCTGTGTATAGCAATGGGAGCGCAATAGTGACTTTCCTTACCAGAAAAAAACTCTTGTTCGTAGGACCAGAAACTGCATGTGATTCAACTCCATTTAGGACTGGGAAACAAACGCTAGCTCGCCTTTCAAGAAACACACTCTGCTTTAGAGAAAAAAGCACTCTTCTACTCTACTGTGTTTCCTATGGGGTCCGAACAGTGAGCTTGCTCAGAACAAAAAAACAGTGCTTCCTACACACACGGCCATATCTACTTCAAGTCTGCTTAGGAACCTGACAAGAACAGTAGATCCTCTTCATTCCAATACACTGTATTGGCTGCGAACAGACGCCAGTGCTATTTGTCCTGTCTATGGCATTTGGAGCGCAATAGTGACTCTTCTTACCAGAAAACAACTCTTGCTCATAGGACCAAAAACTGCCTGTGACTCAACTCCATTTAGGACTGGGAAACAAACGCGAGATCGCCTTACAAGAAACACACTCTGCTTTTGAGAAAAGAGCACTCTTCTACTCTACTGTTTTTCCTATAGGGCCAGAACAGTGAGCTTGCTCAGAAAAAAAGAACTGTGCTTCCTACACACGGGCCATATCTAGTTCAACTCTGCTTAGGAAACTAACAAGAACAGTAGCTCCTATTCAGTCCAATACACTGTATTGTTGGGAACAGATGCAAGTGCTATTTGCACTGTGTATGGCAATGGGAGCACAATAGTGTCTTTCCTTACCAGAAAACAACTCTTGTTCGTAGGACCAGAAACTGCATGTGATTCAACTCCATTTATGACTAGGAAACAAATGCTAGCTCGCCTTACAAGAAACACACTCTGCTTTTGAGAAAAGAGCACTCATCTACTCTACTGTGTTTTCTATGGGGTCCGAACAGTGAGCTTGCTCAGAACAAAAGAACTGTGCTTCCTACACACACTGGCCATATCTAGTTCAACTCTGCTTCGGAACCTGACAAGAACAGTAGCTCCTCTTCAGTCCAATACACTGTTCTTGCTGGGAACAGACGCGAGTGCTCTTTGCTCTGTGTATGGCAATGGGAGCGCAAAAGTGACTTTCCTTACCAGAAAACAACTCTTGCTCGTAGGACCAGAAACTGCATGTGATTCAACTCCATTTAGGACTGGGAAACAAACGCTAGCTCGCCTTATAAGAAACACACTCTGCTTTTGAGGAAAGAGCACTCTTCTACTCTACTGTGTTTCCTAAAGTGCCAGAACAGTGAGCTTGCTCAGAACAAAAGAACTGTGCTTCCTACACACGGGCCATATCTAGTTCAACTCTGCTTAGGAAACTGACAAGAACAGTAGCTCCTCTTCAGTCCGATACACTGTACTTACTGGGAGAGACGGGAGTGCTATTTGTACTGTATATGGCAATGGGAGTGCTATAGTGACTTTCCTTACCAGAAAACAACTCTTGCTCGTAGGACCAGAAACTGAATGTGATTCCATTCCATTTAGGACTGGGAAACAAACGCTAGCTCGCGTTATAAGAAACACACTCTCCTTTTGAGAAAAGAACACTCTTCTACTGTACTGTGTTTCCTAAAGGGCCAGAACAGTGAGCTTGCTCAGAACATAATGACTGTGCTTCCTACACACACGGGCCATATCTAGTTCAACTCTGCTTAGGAAACTGACAAGAACAGTAGCTCCTCTTCAGTCCAATACACTGTACTTGCTGGGAACAGACGCCAGTGCTATTTTCACTGTGTACGGCAATTGGAGCACAATAGTGACTCGTCTTACCAGAAAACAACTCTTGCTCATAGGACAAAAAACTGCATGTGACTCAACTCCACTTAGGACTGGGAAACAAACTCTAGCTTGCTTTACAAGAAACACACTCTGCTTTTGAGAAAAGAGCACTCTTCTACTCTACTGTGTTTCCTTTAGGGCCAGAACAGTGAGCTTTCTCAGAAAAAAAGAACTGTGCTTCCTACACACACGGGCCATATCTAGTTCAACTCTGCTTAGGAAACTGACAAGAACAGTAGCTCCTCTTCAGTCCGATACACTGTACTTGCTTGGAACAGATGCAAGTGTTATTTGCACTGTGTATGGCAATGGTAGCGCAATAGTGACTTTCCTTACCAGAAAACAACTCTTGCTCCTAGGACCAGAAACTGCATGTGATTCAACTCCATTTAGGACTAGGAAACAAACGCTAGATCACCTTACAAAAAACACACTCTGCTTTAGAGAAAAGAGCGCTCATCTACTCTACTGTGTTACCTATAGGGCCAGAACAGTGAGCTTGCTCAGAACATAAGAACTGTGCTTCCTACTCACACGGGCCATATCTAGTTCAACTCTGCTTAGGAAATTGACAAGAACAGTAGCTCCTCTTCAGTCCGATGCACTGTACTTGCTGGGAACAGAGGCGAGTGCTATTTGCACTTTGTATGGCAATGGGAGCACAATAGTGACTTTCCTTACCAGAAAACAACTCTTGCTCTTAGGACCAGAAACTGCATGGGATTCAACTCCATTTAGGACTGGGAAACAAAGGCTAGCTCGGCTTACTAGAAACACACTCTGCTTTAGAGAAAAGAGCACTCTTCTACTCTACTGTGTTTCCTATAGGGCCAGAACAGTGAGCTTGCTCAGAACAAAAGAACTGTGCTTCCTACACACGGGCCATATCTAGTTCAACTCTGCTTAGGAAACTGACAAGAACAGTAGCTCCTATTCAGTACAATACACGGTACTTGAGGGAAGAGACGCGAGTGCTATTTGCACTGTGTATGGCATTTGGAGCGCAATAGTGACTCTTCTTACCAGAAAACAACTCTTGCTCGTAGGACCAAAAACTGCCTGGTACTCAACTCCATTTAGGACTGGGAAACAAACGCGAGCTCGCCTTACAAGAAACACACTCTGCTTTAGAGAAAAGAGCACTCTTCTATTCTATTGTGTTTCCTATAGGGCCAGAACAGTGAGCTTGCTCAGAACATAATACCTGTGCTTCCTACACACACGGGCCTTATCTAGTTCAACTCTGCTTAGGAAACTGACAAGAACAGTAGCTACTCTTCAGTCCGATACACTGTACTTGCTGAGAACAGATGTGAGTGCTATTTGCACTGTGTATGGCAATTGGAGCACAATAGTGACTCGTCTTACCAGAAAACAACTCTTGCTCATAGGACAAAAAACTGCATGTGACTCAACTCCATTTAGGACTGGGAAACAAACTCTAGATCTCCTTACAAGAAACACACTCCGCTTTTGAGAAAAGAGCACTCTTTTACTCTACTGTGTTTCCTATGGGGTCCGAACAGTGAGCTTGCTCAGAACAAAAGAACTGTGCTTCCTACGCACACGGACATATCTACTTCAAGTCTGCTTAGGAACCTGACAAGAACAGTAGATCCTCTTCCATCCAATACACTGTACTTGCTGGGAACAGACGCCAGTGCTATTTGTCCTGTGTATGGCAATGGCAGCGCAATAGTGACTATTCTTACCAGAAAACAACTCTTGCTGGTAGGACCAGAAACTGAATGTGATTCCACTCCATTTAGGACTGGGAAACAAACGCTAGCTCGCATTACAAGAAACACACTCTGCTTTAGAAAAAAGAGCACTCTTCTACTCTACTGTGTTTCCTATGGGGTCCAAACAGTGAGCTTGCTCAGAACAAAAGAACTGTGCTTCCTACACACACGGACCATATGTAGTTCAACTCTGCTTAGGAAACTGACAAGAACAGTAGCTCCTCTTCAGTCCAATACACTGTACTTGCTGGGAAAAGACGCGAGTGCTTTTTGCCCTGTGTATGGCCATTGGAGCACAATAGTGACTCTTCTTACCAGAAAACAACTCTTGCTCCTAGGACGAAAAACTGCATGTGACTCAACTCCATTTAGGACTGGGAAACAAACGCGAGCTCACCTTACAAGAAACACACTCTGCTTTAGAGAAAAGAGCACTCTTCTACTCTACTGTGTTTCCTTTAGGGCCAGAACAGTGAGCTTGCTCAGAACATAATAACTGTGCTTCCTACACACACGGGCCATATCTAGTTCAACTATGCTTAGGAAACTGACAAGAACAGTAGCTCCTATTCAGTCCAATACACTGTACTTGCTGGGAAAACACGCGAGTGCTATTTGCCCTGTTTATGGCAATGGGAGCGCAATAGTGACTTTCCTTACCAGAAACAACTCTTGTTCGTAGGACCTGAAACTGCATGTGATTCAACTCCATTTAGGACTAGGAAACAAACGCTAGCTCGCCTTACAAGGAACACACTCTGCTTTTGAGAAAAGAGCACTCTTATACTCTACTGTGTTTCCTATAGGGCCAGAACAGTGAGCTTGCTCAGAACTTAAGAACTGTGCTTCCTACACACACGGGCCATATCTAGTTCAACTCTGCTTAGGAAACTGACAAGAACAGTAGCTCCTCTTCAGTCCGATACACTGTACTTACTGGGAGAGACGCGAGTGCTATTTGCACTGTATATGGCAATGGGAGCGCAATAGTGACTTTTCTTACCAGAAAACAACTCTTGCTCGTAGGACCAGAAACTGCATGTGATTCCACTCCATTTAGGACTGGGAAACAAATGCTAGCTTGCGGTATAAGAAACACACTCTGCTTTTGAGAAAAGAACACTCTTCTACTCTACTGTGTTTCTTATAGGGCCAGAACAGTGAGCTTGCTCAGAACATAATAACTGTGCTTCCTACACACACGGGCCATATCTAGTTTAACTCTGCTTAGGAAACTGACAAGAACAGTAGCTCCTCTTCAGTCCAATACACTGTACTTGCTGGGAAAAGACGCCAGTGCTATTTTCACTGTGTAAGGCAATTGGAGCACAATAGTGACTCGTCTTACCAGAAAAAAACTCTTGCTAAAAGGACAAAAAACTGCATGTGACTCAACTCCACTTAGGACTGGGAAGCAAACTCTACCTTGCTTTACAAGAAACACACTCTGCTTTTGAGAAAAGAGCACTCTTCTACTCTACTGTGTTTCCTATAGGTCCAGAACAGTGAGCTTTCTCAGAAAAAAAGAACTGTGCTTCCTACACACACTGGCCATATCTAGTTCAACTCTGCTTAGGAAACTGACAAGAACAGTAGCTCCTCTTCAGTCCGATACCCTGTACTTGCTTGGAACAGACGCAAGTGCTATTTGCACTGTGTATGGCAATGGGAGCGCAATAGTGACTTTCCTTACCAGAAAACAACTCTTGTTCATAGTACCAGAAACTGCATGTGATTCAACTCCATTTAGGACTAGGAAACAAATGCTAGCTCGCCTTACAAGAAACACACTCTGCTTTAGAGAAAAGAGCACTCATCTACTCTACTGTGTTTCCTATAGGGCCAGAACAGTGAGCTTGCTCAGAACATAAGAACTGTGCTTCCTACACACACGGGCCATATCTAGTTCAACTCTGCTTAGGAAACTGACAAGAACTGTAGCTCCTCTTCAGTCCGATACACTGTACTTGCTAGGAACAGAGGCGAGTGCTATTTGCACTTTGTATGGCAATGGGAGCGCAATAGTGACTTTCCTTACCAGAAAACAACTCTTGATCATAGTACCAGAAACTGCATGTGATTCAACTCCATTTAGGACTAGGAAACAAATGCTAGCTCGCCTTACAAGAAACACACTCTGCTTTAGAGAAAAGAGCAATCATCTACTCTACTGTGTTTCCTATAGGGCCAGAACAGTGAGCTTGCTCAGAACATAAGAACTGTGCTTCCTACACACACGGGCCATATCTAGTTCAACTCTGCTTAGGAAACTGACAAGAACTGTAGCTCCTCTTCAGTCCCATACACTGTACTTGCTGGGAACAGAGGCGAGTGCTATTTGCACTTTGTATGGCAATGGGAGCGCAATAGTGACTTTCCTTACCAGAAAACAACTCTTGCTCGTAGTACCAGAAACTGCATGTGATTCAACTCTATTTAGGACTGGCAAACAAATGCTAGCTCGCCTTACAAGAAACACACTCTGCTTCTGAGAAAAGAGCACTCTTCTACTCTACTGTGTTTCCTATGGGGTCCAAACAGTGAGCTTGCTCAGAACAAAAGAACTGTGCTTCCTACACACATCGACCATATCTAGTTCAACTCTGCTTAGGAAACTGACAAGAACAGTATCTCCTCTTCAGTCCAATACACTGTATTTGCGGGGAAGAGTCGAGAGTGCTATTTGCACTGTGTATGGCAATTGGAGCACAATAGTGACTCGTCTTACCAGAAAACAACTCTTGCTAGTAGGTAAAAAAACTGCATGTGACTCAACTCCATTTAGGTCTAGGAAACAAACGCTAGCTCGCGTTACAAGAAACACACTCTGCTTTAGAGAAAAGAGCACTCTTCTACTCTACTGTGTTTCCTAAGGGGTCCGAACAGTGAGCTTTCTCAGAACAAAAGAACTGTGCTTCCTACACACACAGCCATATCTAGTTCAATTCTGCTTAGGAACCTGACAAGAACATTAGCTCCTCTTCAGTCCAATACACTGTACTGCTGGGAACAGACGCCAGTGCTATTTGTCCTGTGTATGGCAATGGCAGCGCAATAGTGACTATTCTTATCATAAAACAACTCTTGCTCGTAGGACCAGAAACTGCATGTGATTCAACTCCGTTTAGGACTGGGAAACAAATGCTAGCTCGCCTTACATGAAACACTCTCTGATTTTGAGAAAAGAGCACTCTTCTACTCTACTGTGTTTCCTATGGTGTCCAAACAGTGAGCTTGCTCAGAACAAAGAACTGTGCTTCCTACACACATGGCCTATCTAGTTCAATTCTGCTTAGGAAACTGACAAGAACAGTAGCTCCTCTTCAGTCCAATACACTGTACTTGCGGGGAAGAGACGCGAGTGCTATTTGCACTGTGTATGGCAATTGGAGTACAATAGTGACTCGTCTTACCAGAAAACAACTCTTGCTCATAGGACAAAAAACTGCATGTGACTCAACTCCATTTAGGTCTGGGAAACAAATGCTAGCTCGCCTTACAAGAAACACACTGTGCTTTAGAGAAAGAGCACTCTTCTACTCTACTGTGTTTCCTATGGGGTCCAACGTGTGAGCTTGCTCAGAACATAAGAACTGTGCTTCCTACACACAAGGACCATATGTAGTTCAACTCTGCTTAGGAAACTGACAAGAACAATAGCTCCTATTCAGTCCAATACACTGTGCTTGCTGGAAACAGACGTGAGTGCTATTTGCACTGTGTATGGCAAAGGGAGCACAATAGTGACTTTCCATATCAGAAAACAACTCTTGCTCGTAGGACCAGAAACTGCATGTGACTCAACTCCATTTAGGACTGGGAAACAAATGATAGCTTGCCTTACAAAAAACACACTCTGCTTTTGAGAAAAGAGCACTCGTCTACTCTACTGTGTTTCCTATGGGGTCCGAACAGTGAGCTTGCTCAGAACAAAAGAACTGTGCTTCCTACACACACGGATATATCTAGTTCAATTCTGCTTAGGAACCTGACAAGAACAGTAGATCCTCTTCAGTCCTATACACTGTACTTGCTGTGTACAGACGCCAGTGCTATTTGTCCTGTGTATGGCAATGGCAGCACAATAGTGACTGTTCTTACCATAAAACAACTCTTGCTCGTAGGACAGAAACTGCATGTGATTCCACTCCATTTAGGACTGGGAAACAAATGCTAGCTCGCCTTACAAGAAACACACTCTGCTTTAGAGAAAAGAGCACTCTTCTACTCTACTGTGTTTCCTATGGGGTCCAAACAGTGAGCTTGCTCAGAACATAAGAACTGTGCTTCCTACACACAAGGACCATATGTAGTTCAACTCTGCTTAGGAAACTGACAAGAACAGTAGCTCCTATTCAGTCCGATACACTGTGCTTGCTGGGAACAGACGCGAGTGCTATTTGCACTGTGTATGGCATTTGGAGCGCAATAGTGACTCTTCTTACCAGAAAACAGCTCTTGCTCGTAGGACCAAAAACTGCCTGTGACTCAACTCCATTTAGGACTGGGAAACAAACGCGAACTCGCCTTACAAGAAACACACTCTGCTTTAGAGAAAAGAGCACTCTTCTACTCTACTGTGTTTCCTATAGGGCCATAACATTGAGCTTGCTCAGAACATAATAACTGTGCTTCCTACACAAACGGGCCATATCTAGTTCAACTCTGCTTAGGAAACTGACAAGAACAGTAGCTCCTCTTCAGTCTGATACACTGTACTTGCTGAGAGCAGACGCCAGTGCTACTTGCATGGTGTACGGGAATTGGAGCACAATAGTGACTCGTCTTACCAGAAAACAACTCTTGCTCATAGGACAAAAAACTACATGTGACTCAACTCCATTTAGGACTGGGAAACAAACGATAGCTTGCCTTACAAAAAACACACTCTGCTTTTAAGAAAAGAGCACTCTTCTACTCTACTGTGTTTCCTTTTGGGTCCGAACAGTGAGCTTGCTCAGAACAAAAGAACTGTGCTTCCTACACACACGGCCATATCTAGTTCAATTCTGCTTAGGAACCTGACAAGAACAGTAGATCCTGTTCAGTCCAGTACACTGTACTTGCTGCGAACAGACGACAGTACTATTTGTCCTGTGTATGGAAATGGCAACACAATAGTGAATATTCTTACCATAAAACAACTCTTGCTCGTAAGACAGAAACTGCATGTGATTCCACTCCATTTAGGACTGGGAAACAAACGCTAGCTCACCTTACAAGAAACACACTCTGCTTTAGAGAAAAGAGCACTCTTCTACTCTACTGTGTTTCCTATGGCTTCCAAACAGTGAGCTTGCTCAGAACAAAAGTACTGTGCTTCCTACACACAAGGACCATATGTAGTTCAACTCTGCTTAGGAAACTGACAAGAACAGTAGATCCCATTCAGTCCAATACACTGTACTTGCTGGGAAAAGACGCGAGTGCTATTTGCACTGTGTATGGCAATGGGAGCGCAATAGTGACTTTCCTTACCAGAAAACAACTCTTGTTCGTAGGACCAGAAACTGCATGTGATTCAACTCCATTTAGGACTAGGAAACAAACGCTAGCTCGCCTTACAAGAAACACACTCTGCTTTTGAGAAAAGAGCACTCTTCTACTCTACAGTGTTTCCTATAGGGCCAGAACAGTGAGCTTGCTCAGAACAAAAGAACTGTGCTTTCTACACACACGGTCCTTATCTAGTTCAACTCTGCTTAGGAAACTGACAAGAACAGTAGCTCCTCTTCAGTCCGATACACTGTACTTGCTGGGAACAGACGCGAGTGCTATTTGCACTGTGTATGGCAATGGGAGCGCAATAGTTACTTTCCTTACCAGAAAACAACTTTTGCTCTTAGGACCAGAAATTGCATGTGATTCAACTCCATTTAGGACTGGGAAACAAACGCTAGCTCACCTTACAAGAAACACACTCTGCTTTAGAGAAAAGAGCACTCTTCTACTCTACTGTGTTTCCTATAGGGCCAGAAAAGTGAGCTTGCTCAGAGCAAAACAACTGTGCTTCCTACACACACGGGCCATATCTAGTTCAACTCTTCTTAGGAAACTGACAAGAACAGTAGCTCCTCTTCAGTCCGATACACTGTACTTGCTGAGAAGAGATGCGAGTGCTATTTGCACTGTGAATGGCAATTGGAGCACTAAAGTGACTCGTCTTACCAGAAAACAACTCTTGCTCGTAGGACAAAAAACTGCATGTGACTCAACTCCATTTAGGACTGGGAAACAAACTGTAGTTCGCCTTATAAGAAACACATTCTGCTTTTGAGAAAAGAGCAGTATTCTACTCTAATGTGTTTCCTATTGGGCCAGAGCATTGAGCTTGCTCAGAAAAAAAGAACTGTGCTTCCTACACACCCGGCCATATCTAGTTCAATTCTGCTTAGGAACCTGACAAGAACAGTAGATCCTGCTCAGTCCAATACACTGTACTTGCTGCGAAAAGACGCCAGTACTATTTGTCCTGTGTATGGAAATGGCAGCACAATAGTGACTATTCTTACCATAAAACAACTCTTGCTCATAGGACAGAAACTGCATGTGATTCCACTCCATTTAAAACTGGGAAACAAACGCTAGCTCGCCTTACCAGAAACACACTCTGCTTTAGAGAAAAGAGCACTCTTCTACTCTACTGTGTTTCCTAAGGTTCTGAAAAGTGATCTTGCTCAGAACAAAAGCACTGTGCTTCCTACACACACGGCCATATCTAGTTCAATTCTGCTTAGGAACCTGACAAGAACAGTAGATCCTCTTCAGTCCAATACACTTTACTTGCTGGGAATAGAGGCCAGTGCTATTTGTCCTGTGTATGGCAATGGCAGCGCAATAGTGACTATTCTTACCATAAAACAACTCTTGCTCGTAGAACCAGAAACTGCATGTGATTCCACTCCATTTAGGACTGGGAAACAAACGCTAGCTCGCCTTACAAGAAACACACTCTGCTTTTGAGAAAAGAACACTCTTCTACTCTATGGTGTTTCCTATGGGGTCCAAACAGTGAGCTTGCTCAGAACAAAAGAACTGTGCTTCCTACACACATGGACCATATCTAGTTCAACTCTGCTTAGGAAACTGACAAGAGCAGTAGCTCCTCTTCAGTCCAATACACTGTACTTGCTGGGAACAGACGCGAGTGCTATTTGCACTGTGTATGGAATTTGGAGCGCAATAGTGACTCTTCTTACCAGAAAAAAACTCTTGCTCGTAGGACCAAAAACTGTCTGTGACTCAACTCCATTTAGGACTGGGAAACAAACGTGAGCTCGCCTTACAAGAAACACACTCTGCTTTAGAGAAAAGAGCACTCTTCTACTCTACTGTGTTTCCTTTTGGGTCCGAACAGTGAGCTTGCTCAGAACCAAAGAACTGTGCTTCCTACACACACGGGCCATATCTAGTTCAACTCTGCTTAGGAAACTGACAAGAACAGTAGCTCCTCTTCAGTCCAATACACTGTACTTTCTGAGAACAGATGCGAGTGCTATTTGCACTGTGAATGGCAATTGGAGCACAATAGTGACTCGTCTTACCAGAAAACAACTCTTGCTCGTAGGACAAAAAACTGCATGTGACTCAACTCCATTTAGGACTGCTAAACAAACTCTAGCTCGCCTTACAAGAAACACACTCTGCTTTTGAGAAAAGAGCAGTATTCTACTCTAATGTGTTTCCTATAGGGCCAGAACATTGAGCTTGCTCAGAAAAAAAGAACTGTGCTTCCTACACACACGGGCAATATCTAGTTTAACTCTGCTTAGGAAACTGAGAAGAACAGTAGCTTCTCTTCAGTCCGATACACTGTACTTGCTGGGAACAGATGCCAGTGCTGTTTGCACTGTGTATGGCAATGGGAGCGCAATAGTAACTTTTCTTACCAGAAAACAACTCTTGCTTGTAGGAACAGAAACTGCATGTGATTCAACTCCATTTAGGACTGGGAAACAAACGCTAGTTTGCGTTACAAGAAACACACTCTGCTTTAGAGAAAAGAGCACTCTTCTACTCTACTGTGTTTCCTATGGGGTCCAAACAGAGAGCTTGCTCAGAACAAAAGAACTGTGCATCCTACACACACGGACCATATGTAGTTCAACTCTGCTTAGGAAACTGACAAGAACAGTAGCTCCTCTTCAGTCCAATACACTGTACTTGCTGGGAACAAACGGGAGTGCTATTTGCACTGTGTATGGCAATGAGAGCGCAATAGTGACTTTCCTTACCAGAAAACAACTCTTGCTCGTAGGACAAAAAACTGCATGTGACTCAACTCCATTTAGGACTGGGAAACAAACTCTAGCTCGCCTTACAAGAAACACACTCTGCTTTTGAGAAAAGAGCAGTATTCTACTCTAATGTGTTTCCTATGGGGTCCAAACAGTGAGCTTGCTCAGAACAAAAGAACTGTGCTTCCTACACACACGGATCATATGTAGTTCAACTCTGCTTAGGAAACTGACAAGAACAGTATCTCCTCTTCAGTCCAATACACTGTACTTTCTGGGAACAGACTCGAGTGCTATTTGCACTGCGTATGGCAATGAGATCGCAATAGTGACTTTCCTTACCAGAAAACAACTCTTGCTCGTAGGACCAGAAACTGCATGTGATTCAACGCCATTTAGGACTGGGAAACAAATGCTAGCTCGCCTTACAAGAAACGCACTCTGCTTTTGAGAAAAGAGCACTCTTCTACTCTACTGTGTTTCCTATGGGGTCCAAACATTGAGCTTGCTCAGAACAAAAGAACTGTGCTTTTTACACACATGGACCATATCTAGCTCAACTCTGCTTATGAAACTGACAATAACAGCAGCTCCTCTTCAGTCCAATACACTGTAATTGCTGGGAACAGACGCGAGTGCTATTTGCTCTGTGTATGGCAATGACAGCGCAATAGTGACTTTTTTTTACCAGAAAACAACTCTTGCTCGTAGGAACACAAACTGCATGTGATTCAATGCCATTTAGGACTGGGAAACAAATGCTAGCTCGCCTTACAAGAAACACTCTCTGCTTTTTAGAAAAGAGCACTCTTCTACTCTACTGTGTTTCCTATGGGGTCCAAACAGTGAGCTTGCTCAGAACAAAAGAACTGTGCTTCCTACACACATCGACCATATCTAGTTCAACTCTGCTTAGGAAACTGACAAGAACAGTAGCTCCTCTTCAGTCCAATACACTGTACTTGCGGGGAAGAGACGCGAGTGCTATTTGCACTGTGTATGGCAATGGGAGCGCAATAGTGACTTTCCTTACCAGAAAACAACTCTTGCTCGTAGGACAAAAAACTGCATGTGACTCAACTCCATTTAGGTCTGGGAAACAAACGCTAGCTCACCTTACAAGAAACACACTCTGCTTTTGAGAAAAGAGCACTCTTCTACTCTACTGTGTTTCCTTTTGGGTCCGAACAGTGAGCTTGCTCAGAACCAAAGAACTGTGCTTCCTACACACACGGGCCATATCTAGTTCAACTCTGCTTAGGAAACTGACAAGAACAGTAGCTCCTTTTCAGTCAATACACTGTACTTTCTGAGAACAGATGCGAGTGCTATTTGCACTGTGAATGGCAATTGGAGCACAATAGTGACTCGTCTTACCAGAAAACAACTCTTGCTCGTAGGACCAGAAACTGCATGTGATTCAACGCCATTTAGGACTGGGAAACAAATGCTAGCTCGCCTTACAAGAAACACTCTCTGCTTCTGAGAAAAGAGCACTCTTCTACTCTACTGTGTTTCCTATGGGGTCCATACAGTGAGCTTGCTCAGAACAAAAGAACTGTGCTTCCTACACACATCGACCATATCTAGTTCAACTCTGCTTAGGAAACTGACAAGAACAGTAGATCCTCTTCAGTCCAATACACTGTACTTGCGGGAAAGAGACGCAAGTGCTATTTGCACTGTGTATGGCAATTGGAGCACAATAGTGACTCGTCTTATCAGAAAACAACTCTTGCTCGTAGGACAAAAAACTGCATGTGACTCAACTCCATTTAGGTCTGGGAAACAAATGCTAGCTCGCCTTACAAGAAACTCACTCTGCTTTAGATAAAAGAGCACTCTTCTATTCTACTGTGTTTCCTATAGGGCCAGAACAGTGAGCTTGCTCAGAACAAAAGAACTGTGCTTCCTACACACGGGCCATATCTAGTTCAACTCTGCTTAGGAAACTGACAAGAACAGTAGCTCCTCTTCAGTCCGATACACTGTACTTGCTGGGAACAGACGCGAGTGCTATTTGCACTGTGTATGGCAATGGGAGCGTAATAGTGACTTTCCTTACCAGAAAACAACTCTTGCTCGTAGGACCAGAAACTGCATGTGATTTACGCCATTTAGGACTGGGAAACAAATGCTAGCTCGCCTTACAAGAAACACTCTCTGCTTTTGAGAAAAGAGCACTCTTCTACTCTACTGTGTTTCCTATGGGGTCCATACAGTGAGCTTGCTCAGAACCAAAGAACTGTGCTTCCTACACACATCGACCATATCTAGTTCAACTCTGCTTAGGAAACTGACAAGAACAGTAGCTCCTCTTCAGTCCAATACACTGTACTTGCGGGGAAGAGACGCAAGTGCTATTTGCACTGTGTATGGCAATTGGAGCACAATAGTGACTCGTCTTACCAGAAAACAACTCTTGCTCGTAGGACAAAAAACTGCATGTGACTCAACTCCATTTAGGTCTGGGAAACAAACGCTAGCTCGCCTTACAAGAAACTCACTCTGCTTTAGATAAAAGAGCACTCTTCTATTCTACTGTGTTTCCTATAGGGCCAGAACAGTGAGCTTGCTCAGAACAAAAGAACTGTGCTTCCTACACACGGGCCATATCTAGTTCAACTCTGCTTAGGAAACTGACAAGAACAGTAGCTCCTCTTCAGTCCGATACACTGTACTTGCTGGGAACAGACGCGAGTGCTATTTGCACTGTGTATGGCAATGGGAGCGCAATAGTGACTTTCCTTACCAGAAAACAACTCTTGGTCGTAGGACCAGAAACTGCATGTGATTCAACTCCGTTTAGGACTGGGAAACAAATGCTAGCTCGCCTTACATGAAACACTCACTGCTTTTGAGAAAAGAGCACTCTTCTACTCTACTGTGTTTCCTATGGGGTCCAAACAGTGAGCTTGCTCAGAACAAAGAACTGTGCTTCCTACACACATGGACCATATCTAGTTCAACTCTGCTTAGGAAACTGACAAGAACAGTAGCTCCTCTTCAGTCCGATACACTGTACTTGCTGGGAACAGACGCGAGTGCTATTTGCACTGTGTATGGCAATGGGAGCGCAATAGTGACTTTCCTTACCAGAAAACAACTGTTGCTCGTAGGACCAGAAACTGCATGTGACTCAACTCCATTTAGGACTGGGAAACAAACTCTAGTTCGCCTTACAAGAAACACACTGTGCTTTTGAGAAAAGAGCAGTATTCTACTCTAATGTGTTTCCTATTGGGCCAGAACATTGAGCTTGCTCAGAAAAAAAGAACTGTGCTTCCTACACAAACGGCCATATCTAGTTCAATTCTGCTTAGGCACCTGAGAAGAACAGTAGATCCTGTTCAGTCCAATAGACTGTACTTGCTGCGAAAAGACGCCAGTACTATTTGTCCTGTGTATGGAAATGGCAGCACAATAGTGACTATTCTTACCAGAAAACAACTCTTGCTCGTAGGACAGAAACTGCATGTGATTCCACTCCATTTAGGACTGGGAAACAATCGCTAGCTCGCCTTACCAGAAACACACTCTGCTTTAAAGAAAAGAGCACTCTTCTACTCTACTGTGTTTCCTATGGCTTCCAAACAGTGAGCTTGCTCAGAACAAAAGTACTGTGCTTCCTACACACAAGGACCATATGTAGTTCAACTCTGCTTACGAAACTGACAAGAACAGTAGCTCCTATTCAGTCCAATACAATGTACTTGCTGGGAAAAGACGCGAGTGCTGTTTGCACTGTGTATGGCAATGGGAGCGCAATAGTGACTTTCCTTACTAGAAAACAACTCTTGTTCGTAGGACCAGAAACTGCATGTGATTCAACTCCATTTAGGACTAAAAAACAAACGCTAGCTCGCCTTACAAGAACCACACTCTGCTTTTGAGAAAAGAGCACTCTTCTACTCTACTGTGTTTCCCATAATGCCAGAACAGTGAGCTTGCTCAGAACATAAGAACTGTGCTTTCTACACACACGGTCCTTATCTAGTTCAACTCAGCTTAGGAAACTGACAAGAACAGGAGCTCCTCTTCAGCCAGTTACACTGTACTTGCTGGGAACAGACGCGAGTGCTATTTGCACTGTGTATGGCAATGGGAGCGCAATAGTTACTTTCCTTACCAGAAAACAACTCTTGCTCGTAGGACCAAAAATTGCATGTGATTCAACTCCATTTAGGACTGGGAAACAAACGCTAGCTCGCCTTACAAGAAACACACTCTGCTTTTGAGAAAAGAGCACTCTTCTACTCTACTGTGTTTCCTAGGGGTCCGAAAAGTGATCTTGCTCAGAACAAAAGCACTGTGCTTCCTACACACACGGCCATATCTAGTTCAATTCTGCTTAGGAACCTGACAAGAACAGTAGATCCTCTTCAGTCCAATACACTTTACTTGCTGGGAATAGAGGCCAGTGCTATTTGTCCTGTGTATGGCAATGGCAGCGCAATAGTGACTATTCTTACCATAAAACAACTCTTGCTCGTAGAACCAGAAACTGCATGTGATTCCACTCCATTTAGGACTGGGAGACAAACGCTAGCTCGCCTTACAAGAAACACACTCTGCTTTTGAGAAAAGAGCACTCTTCTACTCTATGGTGTTTCCTATGGGGTCCAAACAGTGAGCTTGCTCAGAACAAAAGAACTGTGCTTCCTACACACATGGACCATATCTAGTTCAACTCTGCTTAGGAAACTGACAAGAGCAGTAGCTCCTCTTCAGTCCAATACACTGTACTTGCTGGGAACAGACGCGAGTGCTATTTGCACTGTGTATGGCATTTGGAGCGCAATAGTGACTCTTCTTACCAGAAAACAACTCTTGCTCGTAGGACCAAAAACTGTCTGTGACTCAACTCCATTTAGGACTGGGAAACAAACACGAGCTCGCCTTACAAGAAACACACTCTGCTTTAGAGAAAAGAGCACTCTTCTACTCTACTGTGTTTCCTTTTGGGTCCGAACAGTGAGCTTGCTCAGAACCAAAGAACTGTGCTTCCTACACACACGGGCCATATCTAGTTCAACTCTGCTTAGGAAACTGACAAGAACAGTAGCTCCTTTTCAGTCCAATACACTGTACTTTCTGAGAACAGATGCGAGTGCTATTTGCACTGTGAATGGCAATTGGAGCACAATAGTGACTCGTCTTACCAGAAAACAACTCTTGCTCGTAGGACAAAAAACTGCATGGGACTCAACTCCATTTAGGACTGGGAAACAAACTCTAGCTCGCCTTACAAGAAACACACTCTGCTTTTGAGAAAAGAGCAGTATTCTACTCTAATGTGTTTCCTATAGGGCCAGAACATTGAGCTTGCTCAGAAAAAAAGAACTGTGCTTCCTACACACACGTGCAATATCTAGTTTAACTCTGCTTAGGAAACTGACAAGAACAATAGCTCCTCTTCAGTCCAATACACTGTACTGCTGGGAACAGAAACCAGTGCTATTTGTCCTGTGTATAGCAATGGCAGCGCAATAGTGACTATTCTTATCATAAAACAACTCTTGCTCGTAGGACCAGAAACTGCATGTGATTCAACTCCATTTAGGACTGGGAAACAAACGCTAGCTCGCCTTACAAGAAACACAATCTGCTTTAGAGAAAAGAGCACTCTTCTACTCTACTGTGTTTCCTATAGGGCCAGAACAGTGAGCTTGCTCAGAACAAAAGAACTGTGCTTCCTACACACGGGCCATATCGAGTTCAACTCTGCTTAGGAAACTGACAAGAACAGTAGCTCCTCTTCAGTCCGATACACTGTACTTGCTGGGAACAGACACGAGTGCTATTTGCACTGTGTATGGCAATGGGAGCACAATAGTGACTTTCCTTACCAGAAAACAACTCTTGCTCGTAGGACCAGAAACTGCATGTGATTCAACTCCGTTTTGGACTGGGAAACAAATGCTAGCTCGCCTTATATGAAACACTCTCTGCTTTTGAGAAAAGAGCACTCTTCTACTCTACTGTGTTTCCTATGGGGTCCAAACAATGAGCTTGCTCAGAACAAAGAACTGTGCTTCCTACACAAATGGACCATATCTAGTTCAACTCTGCTTAGGAAACTGACAAGAACAGTAGCTCCTGTACAGTCCGATACACTTTACTTGCTGGGAACAGACGCGAGGGCTATTTGCCCTGTGTATGGCAATGGGAGCGCAATTGTGACTTTCCTTACCAGAAAACAACTCTTGTTCGTAGGACCAGAAACTGCATGTGATTCAACTCCATTTAGGACTGGGAAACAAACGCTAGCTCGCCTTACAAGAAACACACTCTGCTTTTGAGAAAAGAGCACTCTTCTACTCTACTGTGTTTCCTATGGCGTCCAAACAGTGAGCTTGCTCAGAACAAAAGAACTGTGCTTCCTACACACATCGACCATATCTAGTTCAACTCTGCTTAGGAAACTGACAAGAACAGTAGCTCCTCTTCAGTCCAATACACTGTACTTGCGGGGAAGAGACGCAAGTGCTATTTGCACTGTGTATGGCAATTGGAGCACAATAGTGACTCGTCTTACCAGAAACAACTCTTGCTCGTAGGACAAAAAACTGCATGTGACTCAACTCCATTTAGGTCTGGGAAACAAACGCTAGCTCGCCTTACAAGAAACTCACTCTGCTTTAGATAAAAGAGCACTATTCTATTCTACTGTGTTTCCTATAGGGCCAGAACAGTGAGCTTGCTCAGAACAAAAGAACTGTGCTTCCTACACACGGGCCATATCTAGTTCAACTCTGCTTAGGAAACTGACAAGAACAGTAGCTCCTCTTCAGTCCGATACACTGTACTTGCTGGGAACAGACGCGAGTGCTATTTGCACTGTGTATGGCAATGGGAGCGCAATAGTGACTTTCCTTACCAGAAAACAACTCTTGCTCGTAGGACCAGAAACTGCATGTGATTCAACTCCGTTTAGGACTGGGAAACAAATGCTAGCTCGCCTTACATGAAACACTCTCTGCTTTTGAGAAAAGAGCACTCTTCTACTCTACTGTGTTTCCTATGGGGTCCAAACAGTGAGCTTGCTCAGAACAAAGAACTGTGCTTCCTACACACATGGACCATATCTAGTTCAACTCTGCTTAGGAAACTGACAAGAACAGTAGCTCCTCTTCAGTCCGATACACTGTACTTGCTGGGAACAGACGCGAGTGCTATTTGCACTGTGTATGGCAATGGGAGCGCAATAGTGACTTTCCTTACCAGAAAACAACTGTTGCTCGTAGGACCAGAAACTGCATGTGACTCAACTCCATTTAGGACTGGGAAACAAACTCTAGTTCGCCTTACAAGAAACACACTGTGCTTTTGAGAAAAGAGCAGTATTCTACTCTAATGTGTTTCCTATTGGGCCAGAACATTGAGCTTGCTCAGAAAAAAAGAACTGTGCTTCCTACACAAACGGCCATATCTAGTTCAATTCTGCTTAGGAACCTGACAAGAACAGTAGATCCTGTTCAGTCCAATAGACTGTACTTGCTGCGAAAAGACGCCAGTACTATTTGTCCTGTGTATGGAAATGGCAGCACAATAGTGACTATTCTTACCAGAAAACAACTCTTGCTCGTAGGACAGAAACTGCATGTGATTCCACTCCATTTAGGACTGGGAAACAATCGCTAGCTCGCCTTACCAGAAACACACTCTGCTTTAAAGAAAAGAGCACTCTTCTACTCTACTGTGTTTCCTATGGCTTCCAAACAGTGAGCTTGCTCAGAACAAAAGTACTGTGCTTCCTACACACAAGGACCATATGTAGTTCAACTCTGCTTACGAAACTGACAAGAACAGTAGCTCCTATTCAGTCCAATACACTGTACTTGCTGGGAAAAGACGCGAGTGCTATTTGCACTGTGTATGGCAATGGGAGCGCAATAGTGACTTTCCTTACTAGAAAACAACTCTTGTTCGTAGGACCAGAAACTGCATGTGATTCAACTCCATTTAGGACTAAAAAACAAACGCTAGCTCGCCTTACAAGAACCACACTCTGCTTTTGAGAAAAGAGCACTCTTCTACTCTACTGTGTTTCCCATAATGCCAGAACAGTGAGCTTGCTCAGAACATAAGAACTGTGCTTTCTACACACACGGTCCTTATCTAGTTCAACTCAGCTTAGGAAACTGACAAGAACAGTAGCTCCTCTTCAGCCCGTTACACTGTACTTGCTGGGAACAGACGCGAGTGCTATTTGCACTGTGTATGGCAATGGGAGCGCAATAGTTACTTTCCTTACCAGAAAACAACTCTTGCTCGTAGGACCAAAAATTGCATGTGATTCAACTCCATTTAGGACTGGGAAATAAACGCTAGCTCGCCTTACAAGAAACACACTCTGCTTTTGAGAAAAGAGCACTCTTCTACTCTACTGTGTTTCCTAGGGGTCCGAAAAGTGATCTTGCTCAGAACAAAAGCACTGTGCTTCCTACACACACGGCCATATCTAGTTCAATTCTGCTTAGGAACCTGACAAGAACAGTAGGTCCTCTTCAGTCCAATACACTTTACTTGCTGGGAATAGAGGCCAGTGCTATTTGTCCTGTGTATGGCAATGGCAGCGCAATAGTGACTATTCTTACCATAAAACAACTCTTGCTCGTAGAACCAGAAACTGCATGTGATTCCACTCCATTTAGGACTGGGAGACAAACGCTAGCTCGCCTTACAAGAAACACACTCTGCTTTTGAGAAAAGAGCACTCTTCTACTCTATGGTGTTTCCTATGGGGTCCAAACAGTGAGCTTGCTCAGAACAAAAGAACTGTGCTTCCTACACACATGGACCATATCTAGTTCAACTCTGCTTAGGAAACTGACAAGAGCAGTAGCTCCTCTTCAGTCCAATACACTGTACTTGCTGGGAACAGACGCGAGTGCTATTTGCACTGTGTATGGCATTTGGAGCGCAATAGTGACTCTTCTTACCAGAAAACAACTCTTGCTCGTAGGACCAAAAACTGTCTGTGACTCAACTCCATTTAGGACTGGGAAACAAACACGAGCTCGCCTTACAAGAAACACACTCTGCTTTAGAGAAAAGAGCACTCTTCTACTCTACTGTGTTTCCTTTTGGGTCCGAACAGTGAGCTTGCTCAGAACCAAAGAACTGTGCTTCCTACACACACGGGCCATATCTAGTTCAACTCTGCTTAGGAAACTGACAAGAGCAGTAGCTCCTTTTCAGTCCAATACACTGTACTTTCTGAGAACAGATGCGAGTGCTATTTGCACTGTGAATGGCAATTGGAGCACAATTGTGACTCGTCTTACCAGAAAACAACTCTTGCTCGTAGGACAAAAAACTGCATGGGACTCAACTCCATTTAGGACTGGGAAACAAACTCTAGCTCGCCTTACAAGAAACACACTCTGCTTTTGAGAAAAGAGCAGTATTCTACTCTAATGTGTTTCCTATAGGGCCAGAACATTGAGCTTGCTCAGAAAAAAAGAACTGTGCTTCCTACACACACGTGCAATATCTAGTTTAACTCTGCTTAGGAAACTGACAAGAACAATAGCTCCTCTTCAGTCCAATACACTGTACTGCTGGGAACAGAAACCAGTGCTATTTGTCCTGTGTATAGCAATGGCAGCGCAATAGTGACTATTCTTATCATAAAACAACTCTTGCTCGTAGGACCAGAAACTGCATGTGATTCAACTCCATTTAGGACTGGGAAACAAACGCTAGCTCGCCTTACAAGAAACACAATCTGCTTTAGAGAAAAGAGCACTCTTCTACTCTACTGTGTTTCCTATAGGGCCAGAACAGTGAGCTTGCTCAGAACAAAAGAACTGTGCTTCCTACACACGGGCCATATCGAGTTCAACTCTGCTTAGGAAACTGACAAGAACAGTAGCTCCTCTTCAGTCCGATACACTGTACTTGCTGGGAACAGACGCGAGTGCTATTTGCACTGTGTATGGCAATGGGAGCACAATAGTGACTTTCCTTACCAGAAAACAACTCTTGCTCGTAGGACCAGAAACTGCATGTGATTCAACTCCGTTTAGGACTGGGAAACAAATGCTAGCTCGCCTTACATGAAACACTCTCTGCTTTTGAGAAAAGAGCACTCTTCTACTCTACTCTGTTTCCTATGGGGTCCAAACAGTGAGCTTGCTCAGAACAAAGAACTGTGCTTCCTACACACGTGGACCATATCTAGTTCAACTCTGCTTAGGAAACTGTCAAGAACAGTAGCTCCTCTTCAGTCCGATACACTGTACTTGCTGGGAACAGACGCGAGTGCTATTTGCACTGTGTATGGCAATGGGAGCACAATAGTGACTTTCCTTACCAGAAAACAACTCTTGCTCGTAGGACCAGAAACTGCATGTGATTCAACTCCGTTTAGGACTGGGAAACAAATGCTAGCTCGCCTTATATGAAACACTCTCTGCTTTTGAGAAAAGAGCACTCTTCTACTCTACTGTGTTTCCTATGGGGTCCAAACAATGAGCTTGCTCAGAACAAAGAACTGTGCTTCCTACACAAATGGACCATATCTAGTTCAACTCTGCTTAGGAAACTGACAAGAACAGTAGCTCCTGTACAGTCCGATACAATTTACTTGCTGGGAACAGACGCGAGTGCTATTTGCCCTGTGTATGGCAATGGGAGCGCAATTGTGACTTTCCTTACCAGAAAACAACTCTTGTTCGTAGGACCAGAAACTGCATGTGATTCAACTCCATTTAGGACTGGGAAACAAACGCTAGCTCGCCTTACAAGAAACACACTCTGCTTTTGAGAAAAGAGCACTCTTCTACTCTACTGTGTTTCCTATGGCGTCCAAACAGTGAGCTTGCTCAGAACAAAAGAACTGTGTTTCCTACACACAAGGACCATATGTAGTTCAACTCTGCTTAGGAAACTGACAAGAACAGTAGCTCCTATTCAGTCCAATACACTGTACTTGCTGGGAACAGACGCGAGTGCTATTTGCACTGTGTATGGCATTTGGAGCGCAATAGTGACTCTTCTTACCAGAAAACAACTCCTGCTCGTAGGACCAAAAACTGTCTGTGACTCAACTCCATTTAGGACTGGGAAACAAACGTGAGCTCGCCGTACAAGAAACACACTCTGCTTTAGAGAAAATAGCACTCTTCTACTCTACTGTGTTTCCTACAGGGCCAGAACAGTGAGCTTGCTCAGAACAAAAGAACTGTGCTTCCTACACACACGGGCCATATCTAGTTCAACTCTGCTTAGGAAACTGACAAGAACAGTAGCTCCTCTTCAGTCCGATACACTGTACTTGCTGAGAACAGATGCGAGTGCTATTTGCACTGTGTATGGCATTTGGAGCGCAATAATGACTCTTCTTACCAGAAAACAGCTCTTGCTCCTAGGACAAAAACTGTCTGTGACTCAACTCCATTTAGGACTGGGAAACAAACTTGAGCTCGCCTTACATGAAACACACTCTGCTTTTGAGAAAAGAGCACTCTTCTACTCTACTGTGTTTCCTACAGGGCCAGAACAGTGAGCTTGTTCCGAACAAAAGAACTGTGCTTCCTACACACACGGGCCATATCTAGTTCAACTCTGCTTAGGAAACTGACAAGAACAGTAGCTCCTCTTCAGTCCGATACACTGTACTTGCTGAGAACAGACGCGAGTGCTATTTGCACTGTGAATGGCAATTGGAGCACAATAGTGACTCGTCTTACCAGAAAACAACTCTTGCTCGTAGGACAAAAAACTGCATGGGACTCAACTCCATTTAGGACTGGGAAACAAACGCTAGCTCGCCTTACAAGAAACACACTCTGCTTTTGAGAAAAGAGCAGTATTCTACTCTAATGTGTTTCCTATAGGGCCAGAACATTGAGCTTGCTCAGAAAAAAAGAACTGTGCTTCCTACACACACGGGCAATATCTAGTTTAACTCTGATTAGTAAACTGAGAAGAACAGTAGCTCCTCTTCAGTCCAATACACTGTACTTGCTGGGAACAGATGCCAGTGCTATTTGCACTGTGTATGGCAATGGGAGCGCAATAGTAACTTTGCTTACCAGAAAACAACTCTTGCTTGTAGGACCAGAAACTGCATGTGATTCAACTCCAATTAGGACTGGGAAACCAATGCTAGTTCGCCTTACAAGAAACACTCTCTGCTTTTTAGAAAAGAGCACTCTTCTACTCTACTGTGTTTCCTATGGGGTCCAAACAGTGAGCTTGCTCAGAACAAAAGAACTGGGCTTCCTACACACATCGACCATATCTAGTTCAACTCTGCTTAGGAAACTGACAAGAACAGTAGCCCCTCTTCAGTACAATACACTGTACTTGCGGGGAAGAGACGCGAGTGCTATTTGCACTGTGTATGGCAATGAGATCGCAATAGTGACTTTCCTTACCAGAAAACAACTCTTGCTCGTAGGACCAGAAACTGCATGCGATTCAACGCCATTTAGGACTGGGAAACAAATGCTAGCTCGCCTTACAAGAAACGCACTCTGCTTTTGAGAAAAGAGCACTCTTCTACTCTACTGTGTTTCCTATGGGGTCCAAACATTGAGCTTGCTCAGAACAAAAGAACTGTGCTTTTTACACACATGGACCATATCTAGCTCAACTCTGCTTATGAAACTGACAATAACAGCAGCTCCTCTTCAGTCCAATACACTGTAATTGCTGGGAACAGACGCGAGTGCTATTTGCTCTGTGTATGGCAATGACAGCACAATAGTGACTTTTTTTTACCAGAAAACAACTCTTGCTCGTAGGAACACAAACTGCATGTGATTCAATGCCATTTAGGACTGGGAAACAAATGCTAGCTCGCCTTACAAGAAACACTCTCTGCTTTTTAGAAAAGAGCACTCTTCTACTCTACTGTGTTTCCTATGGGGTCCAAACAGTGAGCTTGCTCAGAACAAAAGAACTGTGCTTCCTACACACATCGACCATATCTAGTTCAACTCTGCTTAGGAAACTGACAAGAACAGTAGCTCCTCTTCAGTCCAATACACTGTACTTGCTGGGAACAGACGCGAGTGCTATTTGCACTGTGTATGGCAATGGGAGCGCAATAGTGACTTTCCTTACCAGAAAACAACTCTTGCTCGTAGGACAAAAAACTGCATGTGACTCAACTCCATTTAGGTCTGCGAAACAAACGCTAGCTCACCTTACAAGAAACACACTCTGCTTTTGAGAAAAGAGCACTCTTCTACTCTACTGTGTTTCCTTTTGGGTCCGAACAGTGAGCTTGCTCAGAACCAAAGAACTGTGCTTCCTACACACACGGGCCATATCTAGTTCAACTCTGCTTAGGAAACTGACAAGAACAGTAGCTCCTCTTCAGTCCAATACACTGTACTTGCGGGGAAGAGACGCAAGTGCTATTTGCACTGTGTATGGCAATTGGAGCACAATAGTGACTCGTCTTACCAGAAAACAACTCTTGCTCGTAGGACAAAAAACTGCATGTGACTCAACTCCATTTAGGTCTGGGAAACAAACGCTAGCTCGCCTTACAAGAAACTCACTCTGCTTTAGATAAAAGAGCACTCTTCTATTCCACTGTGTTTCCTATAGGGCCAGAACAGTGAGCTTGCTCAGAACAAAAGAACTGTGCTTCCTACACACGGGCCATATCTAGTTCAACTCTGCTTAGGAAACTGACAAGAACAGTAGCTCCTCTTCAGTCCGATACACTGTACTTGCTGGGAACAGACGCGAGTGCTATTTGCACTGTGTATGGCAATGGGAGCGCAATAGTGACTTTCCTTACCAGAAAACAACTCTTGCTCGTAGGACCAGAAACTGCATGTGATTCAACTCCGTTTAGGACTGGGAAACAAATGCTAGCTCGCCTTACATGAAACACTCTCTGCTTTTGAGAAAAGAGCACTCTTCTACTCTACTGTGTTTCCTATGGGGTCCAAACAGTGAGCTTGCTCAGAACAAAGAACTGTGCTTCCTACACACATGGACCATATCTAGTTCAACTCTGCTTAGGAAACTGACAAGAACAGTAGCTCCTCTTCAGTCCGATACACTGTACTTGCTGGGAACAGACGCGAGTGCTATTTGCACTGTGTATGGCAATGGGAGCGCAATAGTGACTTTCTTTACCAGAAAACAACTGTTGCTCGTAGGACCAGAAACTGCATGTGACTCAACTCCATTTAGGACTGGGAAACAAACTCTAGTTCGCCTTACAAGAAACACACTGTGCTTTTGAGAAAAGAGCAGTATTCTACTCTAATGTGTTTCCTATTGGGCCAGAACATTGAGCTTGCTCAGAAAAAAAGAACTGTGCTTCCTACACAAACGGCCATATCTAGTTCAATTCTGCTTAGGAACCTGACAAGAACAGTAGATCCTGTTCAGTCCAATAGACTGTACTTGCTGCGAAAAGACGCCAGTACTATTTGTCCTGTGTATGGAAATGGCAGCACAATAGTGACTATTCTTACCAGAAAACAACTCTTGCTCGTAGGACAGAAACTGCATGTGATTCCACTCCATTTAGGACTGGGAAACAATCGCTAGCTCGCCTTACCAGAAACACACTCTGCTTTAAAGAAAAGAGCACTCTTCTACTCTACTGTGTTTCCTATGGCTTCCAAACAGTGAGCTTGCTCAGAACAAAAGTACTGTGCTTCCTACACACAAGGACCATATGTAGTTCAACTCTGCTTACGAAACTGACAAGAACAGTAGCTCCTATTCAGTCCAATACACTGTACTTGCTGGGAAAAGACGCGAGTGCTATTTGCACTGTGTATGGCAATGGGAGCGCAATAGTGACTTTCCTTACTAGAAAACAACTCTTGTTCGTAGGACCAGAAACTGCATGTGATTCAACTCCATTTAGGACTAAAAAACAAACGCTAGCTCGCCTTACAAGAACCACACTCTGCTTTTGAGAAAAGAGCACTCTTCTACTCTACTGTGTTTCCCATAATGCCAGAACAGTGAGCTTGCTCAGAACATAAGAACTGTGCTTTCTACACACACGGTCCTTATCTAGTTCAACTCAGCTTAGGAAACTGACAAGAACAGTAGCTCCTCTTCAGCCCGTTACACTGTACTTGCTGGGAACAGACGCGAGTGCTATTTGCACTGTGTATGGCAATGGGAGCGCAATAGTTACTTTCCTTACCAGAAAACAACTCTTGCTCGTAGGACCAAAAATTGCATGTGATTCAACTCCATTTAGGACTGGGAAACAAACGCTAGCTCGCCTTACAAGAAACACACTCTGCTTTTGAGAAAAGAGCACTCTTCTACTCTACTGTGTTTCCTAGGGGTCCGAAAAGTGATCTTGCTCAGAACAAAAGCACTGTGCTTCCTACACACACGGCCATATCTAGTTCAATTCTGCTTAGGAACCTGACAAGAACAGTAGGTCCTCTTCAGTCCAATACACTTTACTTGCTGGGAATAGAGGCCAGTGCTATTTGTCCTGTGTATGGCAATGGCAGCGCAATAGTGACTATTCTTACCATAAAACAACTCTTGCTCGTAGAACCAGAAACTGCATGTGATTCCACTCCATTTAGGACTGGGAGACAAACGCTAGCTCGCCTTACAAGAAACACACTCTGCTTTTGAGAAAAGAGCACTCTTCTACTCTATGGTGTTTCCTATGGGGTCCAAACAGTGAGCTTGCTCAGAACAAAAGAACTGTGCTTCCTACACACATGGACCATATCTAGTTCAACTCTGCTTAGGAAACTGACAAGAGCAGTAGCTCCTCTTCAGTCCAATACACTGTACTTGCTGGGAACAGACGCGAGTGCTATTTGCACTGTGTATGGCATTTGGAGCGCAATAGTGACTCTTCTTACCAGAAAACAACTCTTGCTCGTAGGACCAAAAACTGTCTGTGACTCAACTCCATTTAGGACTGGGAAACAAACACGAGCTCGCCTTACAAGAAACACACTCTGCTTTAGAGAAAAGAGCACTCTTCTACTCTACTGTGTTTCCTTTTGGGTCCGAACAGTGAGCTTGCTCAGAACCAAAGAACTGTGCTTCCTACACACACGGGCCATATCTAGTTCAACTCTGCTTAGGAAACTGACAAGAGCAGTAGCTCCTTTTCAGTCCAATACACTGTACTTTCTGAGAACAGATGCGAGTGCTATTTGCACTGTGAATGGCAATTGGAGCACAATAGTGACTCGTCTTACCAGAAAACAACTCTTGCTCGTAGGACAAAAAACTGCATGGGACTCAACTCCATTTAGGACTGGGAAACAAACTCTAGCTCGCCTTACAAGAAACACACTCTGCTTTTGAGAAAAGAGCAGTATTCTACTCTAATGTGTTTCCTATAGGGCCAGAACATTGAGCTTGCTCAGAAAAAAAGAACTGTGCTTCCTACACACACGTGCAATATCTAGTTTAACTCTGCTTAGGAAACTGACAAGAACAATAGCTCCTCTTCAGTCCAATACACTGTACTGCTGGGAACAGAAACCAGTGCTATTTGTCCTGTGTATAGCAATGGCAGCGCAATAGTGACTATTCTTATCATAAAACAACTCTTGCTCGTAGGACCAGAAACTGCATGTGATTCAACTCCATTTAGGACTGGGAAACAAACGCTAGCTCGCCTTACAAGAAACACAATCTGCTTTAGAGAAAAGAGCACTCTTCTACTCTACTGTGTTTCCTATAGGGCCAGAACAGTGAGCTTGCTCAGAACAAAAGAACTGTGCTTCCTACACACGGGCCATATCGAGTTCAACTCTGCTTAGGAAACTGACAAGAACAGTAGCTCCTCTTCAGTCCGATACACTGTACTTGCTGGGAACAGACGCGAGTGCTATTTGCACTGTGTATGGCAATGGGAGCACAATAGTGACTTTCCTTACCAGAAAACAACTCTTGCTCGTAGGACCAGAAACTGCATGTGATTCAACTCCGTTTAGGACTGGGAAACAAATGCTAGCTCGCCTTACATGAAACACTCTCTGCTTTTGAGAAAAGAGCACTCTTCTACTCTACTCTGTTTCCTATGGGGTCCAAACAGTGAGCTTGCTCAGAACAAAGAACTGTGCTTCCTACACACGTGGACCATATCTAGTTCAACTCTGCTTAGGAAACTGTCAAGAACAGTAGCTCCTCTTCAGTCCGATACACTGTACTTGCTGGGAACAGACGCGAGTGCTATTTGCACTGTGTATGGCAATGGGAGCACAATAGTGACTTTCCTTACCAGAAAACAACTCTTGCTCGTAGGACCAGAAACTGCATGTGATTCAACTCCGTTTAGGACTGGGAAACAAATGCTAGCTCGCCTTATATGAAACACTCTCTGCTTTTGAGAAAAGAGCACTCTTCTACTCTACTGTGTTTCCTATGGGGTCCAAACAATGAGCTTGCTCAGAACAAAGAACTGTGCTTCCTACACAAATGGACCATATCTAGTTCAACTCTGCTTAGGAAACTGACAAGAACAGTAGCTCCTGTACAGTCCGATACACTTTACTTGCTGGGAACAGACGCGAGTGCTATTTGCCCTGTGTATGGCAATGGGAGCGCAATTGTGACTTTCCTTACCAGAAAACAACTCTTGTTCGTAGGACCAGAAACTGCATGTGATTCAACTCCATTTAGGACTGGGAAACAAACGCTAGCTCGCCTTACAAGAAACACACTCTGCTTTTGAGAAAAGAGCACTCTTCTACTCTACTGTGTTTCCTATGGCTTCCAAACAGTGAGCTTGCTCAGAACAAAAGAACTGTGTTTCCTACACACAAGGACCATATGTAGTTCAACTCTGCTTAGGAAACTGACAAGAACAGTAGCTCCTATTCAGTCCAATACACTGTACTTGCTGGGAACAGACGCGAGTGCTATTTGCACTGTGTATGGCATTTGGAGCGCAATAGTGACTCTTCTTACCAGAAAACAACTCCTGCTCGTAGGACCAAAAACTGTCTGTGACTCAACTCCATTTAGGACTGGGAAACAAACGTGAGCTCGCCGTACAAGAAACACACTCTGCTTTAGAGAAAATAGCACTCTTCTACTCTACTGTGTTTCCTACAGGGCCAGAACAGTGAGCTTGCTCAGAACAAAAGAACTGTGCTTCCTACACACACGGGCCATATCTAGTTCAACTCTGCTTAGGAAACTGACAAGAACAGTAGCTCCTCTTCAGTCCGATACACTGTACTTGCTGAGAACAGATGCGAGTGCTATTTGCACTGTGTATGGCATTTGGAGCGCAATAATGACTCTTCTTACCAGAAAACAGCTCTTGCTCCTAGGACAAAAACTGTCTGTGACTCAACTCCATTTAGGACTGGGAAACAAACTTGAGCTCGCCTTACATGAAACACACTCTGCTTTTGAGAAAAGAGCACTCTTCTACTCTACTGTGTTTCCTACAGGGCCAGAACAGTGAGCTTGTTCCGAACAAAAGAACTGTGCTTCCTACACACACGGGCCATATCTAGTTCAACTCTGCTTAGGAAACTGACAAGAACAGTAGCTCCTCTTCAGTCCGATACACTGTACTTGCTGAGAACAGACGCGAGTGCTATTTGCACTGTGAATGGCAATTGGAGCACAATAGTGACTCGTCTTACCAGAAAACAACTCTTGCTCGTAGGACAAAAAACTGCATGGGACTCAACTCCATTTAGGACTGGGAAACAAACGCTAGCTCGCCTTACAAGAAACACACTCTGCTTTTGAGAAAAGAGCAGTATTCTACTCTAATGTGTTTCCTATAGGGCCAGAACATTGAGCTTGCTCAGAAAAAAAGAACTGTGCTTCCTACACACACGGGCAATATCTAGTTTAACTCTGATTAGTAAACTGAGAAGAACAGTAGCTCCTCTTCAGTCCAATACACTGTACTTGCTGGGAACAGATGCCAGTGCTATTTGCACTGTGTATGGCAATGGGAGCGCAATAGTAACTTTGCTTACCAGAAAACAACTCTTGCTTGTAGGACCAGAAACTGCATGTGATTCAACTCCAATTAGGACTGGGAAACCAATGCTAGTTCGCCTTACAAGAAACACTCTCTGCTTTTTAGAAAAGAGCACTCTTCTACTCTACTGTGTTTCCTATGGGGTCCAAACAGTGAGCTTGCTCAGAACAAAAGAACTGGGCTTCCTACACACATCGACCATATCTAGTTCAACTCTGCTTAGGAAACTGACAAGAACAGTAGCCCCTCTTCAGTACAATACACTGTACTTGCGGGGAAGAGACGCGAGTGCTATTTGCACTGTGTATGGCAATGAGATCGCAATAGTGACTTTCCTTACCAGAAAACAACTCTTGCTCGTAGGACCAGAAACTGCATGCGATTCAACGCCATTTAGGACTGGGAAACAAATGCTAGCTCGCCTTACAAGAAACACACTCTGCTTTTGAGAAAAGAGCACTCTTCTACTCTACTGTGTTTCGTATGGGGTCCAAACATTGAGCTTGCTCAGAACAAAAGAACTGTGCTTTTTACACACATGGACCATATCTAGCTCAACTCTGCTTATGAAACTGACAATAACAGCAGCTCCTCTTCAGTCCAATACACTGTAATTGCTGGGAACAGACGCGAGTGCTATTTGCTCTGTGTATGGCAATGACAGCACAATAGTGACTTTTTTTTACCAGAAAACAACTCTTGCTCGTAGGAACACAAACTGCATGTGATTCAATGCCATTTAGGACTGGGAAACAAATGCTAGCTCGCCTTACAAGAAACACTCTCTGCTTTTTAGAAAAGAGCACTCTTCTACTCTACTGTGTTTCCTATGGGGTCCAAACAGTGAGCTTGCTCAGAACAAAAGAACTGTGCTTCCTACACACATCGACCATATCTAGTTCAACTCTGCTTAGGAAACTGACAAGAACAGTAGCTCCTCTTCAGTCCAATACACTGTACTTGCTGGGAACAGACGCGAGTGCTATTTGCACTGTGTATGGCAATGGGAGCGCAATAGTGACTTTCCTTACCAGAAAACAACTCTTGCTCGTAGGACAAAAAACTGCATGTGACTCAACTCCATTTAGGTCTGCGAAACAAACGCTAGCTCACCTTACAAGAAACACACTCTGCTTTTGAGAAAAGAGCACTCTTCTACTCTACTGTGTTTCCTTTTGGGTCCGAACAGTGAGCTTGCTCAGAACCAAAGAACTGTGCTTCCTACACACACGGGCCATATCTAGTTCAACTCTGCTTAGGAAACTGACAAGAACAGTAGCTCCTCTTCAGTCCAATACACTGTACTTGCGGGGAAGAGACCCAAGTGCTATTTGCACTGTGTATGGCAATTGGAGCACAATAGTGACTCGTCTTACCAGAAAACAACTCTTGCTCGTAGGACAAAAAACTGCATGTGACTCAACTCCATTTAGGTCTGGGAAACAAACGCTAGCTCGCCTTACAAGAAACTCACTCTGCTTTAGATAAAAGAGCACTCTTCTATTCCACTGTGTTTCCTATAGGGCCAGAACAGTGAGCTTGCTCAGAACAAAAGAACTGTGCTTCCTACACACGGGCCATATCTAGTTCAACTCTGCTTAGGAAACTGACAAGAACAGTAGCTCCTCTTCAGTCCGATACACTGTACTTGCTGGGAACAGACGCGAGTGCTATTTGCACTGTGTATGGCAATGGGAGCGCAATAGTGACTTTCCTTACCAGAAAACAACTCTTGCTCGTAGGACCAGAAACTGCATGTGATTCAACTCCGTTTAGGACTGGGAAACAAATGCTAGCTCGCCTTACATGAAACACTCTCTGCTTTTGAGAAAAGAGCACTCTTCTACTCTACTGTGTTTCCTATGGGGTCCAAACAGTGAGCTTGCTCAGAACAAAGAACTGTGCTTCCTACACACATGGACCATATCTAGTTCAACTCTGCTTAGGAAACTGACAAGAACAGTAGCTCCTCTTCAGTCCGATACACTGTACTTGCTGGGAACAGACGCGAGTGCTATTTGCACTGTGTATGGCAATGGGAGCGCAATAGTGACTTTCTTTACCAGAAAACAACTCTTGCTCGTAGGACCAGAAACTGCATGTGACTCAACTCCATTTAGGACTGGGAAACAAACTCTAGTTCGCCTTACAAGAAACACACTGTGCTTTTGAGAAAAGAGCAGTATTCTACTCTAATGTGTTTCCTATTGGGCCAGAACATTGAGCTTGCTCAGAAAAAAAGAACTGTGCTTCCTACACAAACGGCCATATCTAGTTCAATTCTGCTTAGGAACCTGACAAGAACAGTAGATCCTGTTCAGTCCAATAGACTGTACTTGCTGCGAAAAGACGCCAGTACTATTTGTCCTGTGTATGGAAATGGCAGCACAATAGTGACTATTCTTACCATAAAACAACTCTTGCTTGTAGGACAGAAACTGCATGTGATTCCACTCCATTTAGGACTGGGAAACAAACGCTAGCACGCCTTACCAGAAACACACTCTGCTTTAAAGAAAAGAGCACTCTTCTACTCTACTGTGTTTCCTATGGCTTCCAAACAGTGAGCTTGCTCAGAACAAAAGTACTGTGCTTCCTACACACAAGGACCATATGTAGTTCAACTCTGCTTACGAAACTGACAAGAACAGTAGCTCCTATTCAGTCCAATACACTGTACTTGCTGGGAAAAGACGCGAGTGCTATTTGCACTGTGTATGGCAATGGGAGCGCAATAGTGACTTTCCTTACTAGAAAACAACTCTTGTTCGTAGGACCAGAAACTGCATGTGATTCCACTCCATTTAGGACTGGGAAACAAACGCTAGCTCGCATTACAAGAAACACACTCTGCTTTAGAAAAAAGAGCACTCTTCTACTCTACTGTGTTTCCTATGGGGTCCAAACAGTGAGCTTGCTCAGAACAAAAGAACTGTGCTTCCTACACACACGGACCATATGTAGTTCAACTCTGCTTAGGAAACTGATAAGAACAGTAGCTCCTCTTCAGTCCAATACACTGTACTTGCTGGGAAAAGACGCGAGTGCTTTTTGCCCTGTGTATGGCCATTGGAGCACAATAGTGACTCTTCTTACCAGAAAACAACTCTTGCTCCTAGGACGAAAAACTGCATGTGACTCAACTCCATTTAGGACTGGGAAACAAACGCGAGCTCACCTTACAAGAAACACACTCTGCTTTAGAGAAAAGAGCACTCTTCTACTCTACTGTGTTTCCTTTAGGGCCAGAACAGTGAGCTTGCTCAGAACATAATAACTGTGCTTCCTACACAAACGGGCCATATCTAGTTCAACTATGCTTAGGAAACTGACAAGAACAGTAGCTCCTATTCAGTCCAATACACTGTACTTGCTGGGAAAACACGCGAGTGCTATTTGCCCTGTTTATGGCAATGGGAGCGCAATAGTGACTTTCCTTACCAGAAACAACTCTTGTTCGTAGGACCTGAAACTGCATGTGATTCAACTCCATTTAGGACTAGGAAACAAACGCTAGCTCGCCTTACAAGGAACACACTCTGCTTTTGAGAAAAGAGCACTCTTATACTCTACTGTGTTTCCTATAGGGCCAGAACAGTGAGCTTGCTCAGAACTTAAGAACTGTGCTTCCTACACACACGGGCCATATCTAGTTCAACTCTGCTTAGGAAACTGACAAGAACAGTAGCTCCTCTTCAGTCCGATACACTGTACTTACTGGGAGAGACGCGAGTGCTATTTGCACTGTATATGGCAATGGGAGCGCAATAGTGACTTTTCTTACCAGAAAACAACTCTTGCTCATAGGACCAGAAACTGCATGTGATTCCACTCCATTTAGGACTGGGAAACAAATGCTAGCTTGCGGTATAAGAAACACACTCTGCTTTTGAGAAAAGAACACTCTTCTACTCTACTGTGTTTCTTATAGGGCCAGAACAGTGAGCTTGCTCAGAACATAATAACTGTGCTTCCTACACACACGGGCCATATCTAGTTCAACTCTGCTTAGAAACTGACAAGAACAGTAGCTCCTCTTCAGTCCAATACACTGTACTTGCTGGGAAAAGACGCCAGTGCTATTTTCACTGTGTAAGGCAATTGGAGCACAATAGTGACTCTTCTTACCAGAAAAAAACTCTTGCTAAAAGGACAAAAAACTGCATGTGACTCAACTCCACTTAGGACTGGGAAGCAAACTCTACCTTGCTTTACAAGAAACACACTCTGCTTTTGAGAAAAGAGCACTCTTCTACTCTACTGTGTTTCCTATAGGTCCAGAACAGTGAGCTTTCTCAGAAAAAAAGAACTGTGCTTCCTACACACACTGGCCATATCTAGTTCAACTCTGCTTAGGAAACTGACAAGAACAGTAGCTCCTCTTCAGTCCGATACCCTGTACTTGCTTGGAACAGACGCAAGTGCTATTTGCACTGTGTATGGCAATGGGAGCGCAATAGTGACTTTCCTTACCAGAAAACAACTCTTGTTCATAGTACCAGAAACTGCATGTGATTCAACTCCATTTAGGACTAGGAAACAAATGCTAGCTCGCCTTACAAGAAACACACTCTGCTTTAGAGAAAAGAGCACTCATCTACTCTACTGTGTTTCCTATAGGGCCAGAACAGTGAGCTTGCTCAGAACATAAGAACTGTGCTTCCTACACACACGGGCCATATCTAGTTCAACTCTGCTTAGGAAACTGACAAGAACTGTAGCTCCTCTTCAGTCCGATACACTGTACTTGCTAGGAACAGAGGCGAGTGCTATTTGCACTTTGTATGGCAATGGGAGCGCAATAGTGACTTTCCTTACCAGAAAACAACTCTTGATCATAGTACCAGAAACTGCATGTGATTCAACTCCATTTAGGACTAGGAAACAAATGCTAGCTCGCCTTACAAGAAACACACTCTGCTTTAGAGAAAAGAGCAATCATCTACTCTACTGTGTTTCCTATAGGGCCAGAACAGTGAGCTTGCTCAGAACATAAGAACTGTGCTTCCTACACACACGGGCCATATCTAGTTCAACTCTGCTTAGGAAACTGACAAGAACTGTAGCTCCTCTTCAGTCCCATACACTGTACTTGCTGGGAACAGAGGCGAGTGCTATTTGCACTTTGTATGGCAATGGGAGCGCAATAGTGACTTTCCTTACCAGAAAACAACTCTTGCTCGTAGTACCAGAAACTGCATGTGATTCAACTCTATTTAGGACTGGCAAACAAATGCTAGCTCGCCTTACAAGAAACACACTCTGCTTCTGAGAAAAGAGCACTCTTCTACTCTACTGTGTTTCCTATGGGGTCCAAACAGTGAGCTTGCTCAGAACAAAAGAACTGTGCTTCCTACACACATCGACCATATCTAGTTCAACTCTGCTTAGGAAACTGACAAGAACAGTATCTCCTCTTCAGTCCAATACACTGTATTTGCGGGGAAGAGTCGAGAGTGCTATTTGCACTGTGTATGGCAATTGGAGCACAATAGTGACTCGTCTTACCAGAAAACAACTCTTGCTAGTAGGTAAAAAAACTGCATGTGACTCAACTCCATTTAGGTCTAGGAAACAAACGCTAGCTCGCGTTACAAGAAACACACTCTGCTTTAGAGAAAAGAGCACTCTTCTACTCTACTGTGTTTCCTAAGGGGTCCGAACAGTGAGCTTTCTCAGAACAAAAGAACTGTGCTTCCTACACACACAGCCATATCTAGTTCAATTCTGCTTAGGAACCTGACAAGAACATTAGCTCCTCTTCAGTCCAATACACTGTACTGCTGGGAACAGACGCCAGTGCTATTTGTCCTGTGTATGGCAATGGAGGCGCAATAGTGACTATTCTTATCATAAAACAACTCTTGCTCGTAGGACCAGAAACTGCATGTGATTCAACTCCGTTTAGGACTGGGAAACAAATGCTAGCTCGCCTTACATGAAACACTCTCTGATTTTGAGAAAAGAGCACTCTTCTACTCTACTGTGTTTCCTATGGTGTCCAAACAGTGAGCTTGCTCAGAACAAAGAACTGTGCTTCCTACACACATGGCCTATCTAGTTCAATTCTGCTTAGGAAACTGACAAGAACAGTAGCTCCTCTTCAGTCCAATACACTGTACTTGCGGGGAAGAGACGCGAGTGCTATTTGCACTGTGTATGGCAATTGGAGCACAATAGTGACTCGTCTTACCAGAAAACAACTCTTGCTCATAGGACAAAAAACTGCATGTGACTCAACTCCATTTAGGTCTGGGAAACAAATGCTAGCTCGCCTTACAAGAAACACACTGTGCTTTAGAGAAAGAGCACTCTTCTACTCTACTGTGTTTCCTATGGGGTCCAACGTGTGAGCTTGCTCAGAACATAAGAACTGTGCTTCCTACACACAAGGACCATATGTAGTTCAACTCTGCTTAGGAAACTGACAAGAACAATAGCTCCTATTCAGTCCAATACACTGTGCTTGCTGGAAACAGACGTGAGTGCTATTTGCACTGTGTATGGCAAAGGGAGCACAATAGTGACTTTCCATATCAGAAAACAACTCTTGCTCGTAGGACCAGAAACTGCATGTGACTCAACTCCATTTAGGACTGGGAAACAAATGATAGCTTGCCTTACAAAAAACACACTCTGCTTTTGAGAAAAGAGCACTCGTCTACTCTACTGTGTTTCCTATGGGGTCCGAACAGTGAGCTTGCTCAGAACAAAAGAACTGTGCTTCCTACACACACGGATATATCTAGTTCAATTCTGCTTAGGAACCTGACAAGAACAGTAGATCCTCTTCAGTCCAATACACTGTACTTGCTGTGTACAGACGCCAGTGCTATTTGTCCTGTGTATGGCAATGGCAGCACAATAGTGACTGTTCTTACCATAAAACAACTCTTGCTCGTAGGACAGAAACTGCATGTGATTCCACTCCATTTAGGACTGGGAAACAAATGCTAGCTCGCCTTACAAGAAACACACTCTGCTTTAGAGAAAAGAGCACTCTTCTACTCTACTGTGTTTCCTATGGGGTCCAAACAGTGAGCTTGCTCAGAACATAAGAACTGTGCTTCCTACACACAAGGACCATATGTAGTTCAACTCTGCTTAGGAAACTGACAAGAACAGTAGCTCCTATTCAGTCCGATACACTGTGCTTGCTGGGAACAGAAGCGAGTGCTATTTGCACTGTGTATGGCATTTGGAGCGCAATAGTGACTCTTCTTACCAGAAAACAGCTCTTGCTCGTAGGACCAAAAACTGCCTGTGACTCAACTCCATTTAGGACTGGGAAACAAACGCGAACTCGCCTTACAAGAAACACACTCTGCTTTAGAGAAAAGAGCACTCTTCTACTCTACTGTGTTTCCTATAGGGCCATAACATTGAGCTTGCTCAGAACATAATAACTGTGCTTCCTACACAAACGGGCCATATCTATTTCAACTCTGCTTAGGAAACTGACAAGAACAGTAGCTCCTCTTCAGTCTGATACACTGTACTTGCTGAGAGCAGACGCCAGTGCTACTTGCATGGTGTACGGGAATTGGAGCACAATAGTGACTCGTCTTACCAGAAAACAACTCTTGCTCATAGGACAAAAAACTACATGTGACTCAACTCCATTTAGGACTGGGAAACAAACGATAGCTTGCCTTACAAAAAACACACTCTGCTTTTGAGAAAAGAGCACTCTTCTACTCTACTGTGTTTCCTTTTGGGTCCGAACAGTGAGCTTGCTCAGAACAAAAGAACTGTGCTTCCTACACACACGGCCATATCTAGTTCAATTCTGCTTAGGAACCTGACAAGAACAGTAGATCCTGTTCAGTCCAGTACACTGTACTTGCTGCGAACAGACGACAGTTCTATTTGTCCTGTGTATGGAAATGGCAACACAATAGTGAATATTCTTACCATAAAACAACTCTTGCTCGTAAGACAGAAACTGCATGTGATTCCACTCCATTTAGGACTGGGAAACAAACGCTAGCTCACCTTACAAGAAACACACTCTGCTTTAGAGAAAAGAGCACTCTTCTACTCTACTGTGTTTCCTATGGCTTCCAAACAGTGAGCTTGCTCAGAACAAAAGTACTGTGCTTCCTACACACAAGGACCATATGTAGTTCAACTCTGCTTAGGAAACTGACAAGAAAAGTAGATCCCATTCAGTCCAATACACTGTACTTGCTGGGAAAAGACGCGAGTGCTATTTGCACTGTGTATGGCAATGGGAGCGCAATAGTGACTTTCCTTACCAGAAAACAACTCTTGTTCGTAGGACCAGAAACTGCATGTGATTCAACTCCATTTAGGACTAGGAAACAAACGCTAGCTCGCCTTACAAGAAACACACTCTGCTTTTGAGAAAAGAGCACTCTTCTACTCTACAGTGTTTCCTATAGGGCCAGAACAGTGAGCTTGCTCAGAACAAAAGAACTGTGCTTTCTACACACACGGTCCTTATCTAGTTCAACTCTGCTTAGGAAACTGACAAGAACAGTAGCTCCTCTTCAGTCCGATACACTGTACTTGCTGGGAACAGACGCGAGTGCTATTTGCACTGTGTATGGCAATGGGAGCGCAATAGTTACTTTCCTTACCAGAAAACAACTTTTGCTCTTAGGACCAGAAATTGCATGTGATTCAACTCCATTTAGGACTGGGAAACAAACGCTAGCTCACCTTACAAGAAACACACTCTGCTTTAGAGAAAAGAGCACTCTTCTACTCTACTGTGTTTCCTATAGGGCCAGAAAAGTGAGCTTGCTCAGAGCAAAACAACTGTGCTTCCTACACACACGGCCATATCTAGTTCAACTCTTCTTAGGAAACTGACAAGAACAGTAGCTCCTCTTCAGTCCGATACACTGTACTTGCTGAGAAGAGATGCGAGTGCTATTTGCACTGTGAATGGCAATTGGAGCACTAAAGTGACTCGTCTTACCAGAAAACAACTCTTGCTCGTAGGACAAAAAACTGCATGTGACTCAACTCCATTTAGGACTGGGAAACAAACTGTAGTTCGCCTTATAAGAAACACATTCTGCTTTTGAGAAAAGAGCAGTATTCTACTCTAATGTGTTTCCTATTGGGCCAGAGCATTGAGCTTGCTCAGAAAAAAAGAACTGTGCTTCCTACACACCCGGCCATATCTAGTTCAATTCTGCTTAGGAACCTGACAAGAACAGTAGATCCTGCTCAGTCCAATACACTGTACTTGCTGCGAAAAGACGCCAGTACTATTTGTCCTGTGTATGGAAATGGCAGCACAATAGTGACTATTCTTACCATAAAACAACTCTTGCTCATAGGACAGAAACTGCATGTGATTCCACTCCATTTAAAACTGGGAAACAAACGCTAGCTCGCCTTACCAGAAACACACTCTGCTTTAGAGAAAAGAGCACTCTTCTACTCTACTGTGTTTCCTAAGGTTCTGAAAAGTGATCTTGCTCAGAACAAAAGCACTGTGCTTCCTACACACACGGCCATATCTAGTTCAATTCTGCTTAGGAACCTGACAAGAACAGTAGATCCTCTTCAGTCCAATACACTTTACTTGCTGGGAATAGAGGCCAGTGCTATTTGTCCTGTGTATGGCAATGGCAGCGCAATAGTGACTATTCTTACCATAAAACAACTCTTGCTCGTAGAACCAGAAACTGCATGTGATTCCACTCCATTTAGGACTGGGAAACAAACGCTAGCTCGCCTTACAAGAAACACACTCTGCTTTTGAGAAAAGAACACTCTTCTACTCTATGGTGTTTCCTATGGGGTCCAAACAGTGAGCTTGCTCAGAACAAAAGAACTGTGCTTCCTACACACATGGACCATATCTAGTTCAACTCTGCTTAGGAAACTGACAAGAGCAGTAGCTCCTCTTCAGTCCAATACACTGTACTTGCTGGGAACAGACGCGAGTGCTATTTGCACTGTGTATGGAATTTGGAGCGCAATAGTGACTCTTCTTACCAGAAAAAAACTCTTGCTCGTAGGACCAAAAACTGTCTGTGACTCAACTCCATTTAGGACTGGGAAACAAACGTGAGCTCGCCTTACAAGAAACACACTCTGCTTTAGAGAAAAGAGCACTCTTCTACTCTACTGTGTTTCCTTTTGGGTTCGAACAGTGAGCTTGCTCAGAACCAAAGAACTGTGCTTCCTACACACACGGGCCATATCTAGTTCAACTCTGCTTAGGAAACTGACAAGAACAGTAGCTCCTCTTCAGTCCAATACACTGTACTTTCTGAGAACAGATGCGAGTGCTATTTGCACTGTGAATGGCAATTGGAGCACAATAGTGACTCGTCTTACCAGAAAACAACTCTTGCTTGTAGGACAAAAAACTGCATGTGACTCAACTCCATTTAGGACTGCTAAACAAACTCTAGCTCGCCTTACAAGAAACACACTCTGCTTTTGAGAAAAGAGCAGTATTCTACTCTAATGTGTTTCCTATAGGGCCAGAACATTGAGCTTGCTCAGAAAAAAAGAACTGTGCTTCCTACACACACGGGCAATATCTAGTTTAACTCTGCTTAGGAAACTGAGAAGAACAGTAGCTTCTCTTCAGTCCGATACACTGTACTTGCTGGGAACAGATGCCAGTGCTGTTTGCACTGTGTATGGCAATGGGAGCGCAATAGTAACTTTTCTTACCAGAAAACAACTCTTGCTTGTAGGAACAGAAACTGCATGTGATTCAACTCCATTTAGGACTGGGAAACAAACGCTAGCTTGCGTTACAAGAAACACACTCTGCTTTAGAGAAAAGAGCACTCTTCTACTCTACTGTGTTTCCTATGGGGTCCAAACAGAGAGCTTGCTCAGAACAAAAGAACTGTGCATCCTACACACACGGACCATATGTAGTTCAACTCTGCTTAGGAAACTGACAAGAACAGTAGCTCCTCTTCAGTCCAATACACTGTACTTGCTGGGAACAAACGGGAGTGCTATTTGCACTGTGTATGGCAATGAGAGCGCAATAGTGACTTTCCTTACCAGAAAACAACTCTTGCTCGTAGGACAAAAAACTGCATGTGACTCAACTCCATTTAGGACTGGGAAACAAACTCTAGCTCGCCTTACAAGAAACACACTCTGCTTTTGAGAAAAGAGCAGTATTCTACTCTAATGTGTTTCCTATGGGGTCCAAACAGTGAGCTTGCTCAGAACAAAAGAACTGTGCTTCCTACACACACGGATCATATGTAGTTCAACTCTGCTTAGGAAACTGACAAGAACAGTATCTCCTCTTCAGTCCAATACACTGTACTTTCTGGGAACAGACTCGAGTGCTATTTGCACTGCGTATGGCAATGAGATCGCAATAGTGACTTTCCTTACCAGAAAACAACTCTTGCTCGTAGGACCAGAAACTGCATGTGATTCAACGCCATTTAGGACTGGGAAACAAATGCTAGCTCGCCTTACAAGAAACGCACTCTGCTTTTGAGAAAAGAGCACTCTTCTACTCTACTGTGTTTCCTGTGGGGTCCAAACATTGAGCTTGCTCAGAACAAAAGAACTGTGCTTTTTACACACATGGACCATATCTAGCTCAACTCTGCTTATGAAACTGACAATAACAGCAGCTCCTCTTCAGTCCAATACACTGTAATTGCTGGGAACAGACGCGAGTGCTATTTGCTCTGTGTATGGCAATGACAGCGCAATAGTGACTTTTTTTTACCAGAAAACAACTCTTGCTCGTAGGAACACAAACTGCATGTGATTCAATGCCATTTAGGACTGGGAAACAAATGCTAGCTCGCCTTACAAGAAACACTCTCTGCTTTTTAGAAAAGAGCACTCTTCTACTCTACTGTGTTTCCTATGGGGTCCAAACAGTGAGCTTGCTCAGAACAAAAGAACTGTGCTTCCTACACACATCGACCATATCTAGTTCAACTCTGCTTAGGAAACTGACAAGAACAGTAGCTCCTCTTCAGTCCAATACACTGTACTTGCGGGGAAGAGACGCGAGTGCTATTTGCACTGTGTATGGCAATGGGAGCGCAATAGTGACTTTCCTTACCAGAAAACAACTCTTGCTCGTAGGACAAAAAACTGCATGTGACTCAACTCCATTTAGGTCTGGGAAACAAACGCTAGCTCACCTTACAAGAAACACACTCTGCTTTTGAGAAAAGAGCACTCTTCTACTCTACTGTGTTTCCTTTTGGGTCCGAACAGTGAGCTTGCTCAGAACCAAAGAACTGTGCTTCCTACACACACGGGCCATATCTAGTTCAACTCTGCTTAGGAAACTGACAAGAACAGTAGCTCCTTTTCAGTCCAATACACTGTACTTTCTGAGAACAGATGCGAGTGCTATTTGCACTGTGAATGGCAATTGGAGCACAATAGTGACTCGTCTTACCAGAAAACAACTCTTGCTCGTAGGACCAGAAACTGCATGTGATTCAACGCCATTTAGGACTGGGAAACAAATGCTAGCTCGCCTTACAAGAAACACTCTCTGCTTCTGAGAAAAGAGCACTCTTCTACTCTACTGTGTTTCCTATGGGGTCCATACAGTGAGCTTGCTCAGAACAAAAGAACTGTGCTTCCTACACACATCGACCATATCTAGTTCAACTCTGCTTAGGAAACTGACAAGAACAGTAGCTCCTCTTCAGTCCAATACACTGTACTTGCGGGAAAGAGACGCAAGTGCTATTTGCACTGTGTATGGCAATTGGAGCACAATAGTGACTCGTCTTATCAGAAAACAACTCTTGCTCGTAGGACAAAAAACTGCATGTGACTCAACTCCATTTAGGTCTGGGAAACAAATGCTAGCTCGCCTTACAAGAAACTCACTCTGCTTTAGATAAAAGAGCACTCTTCTATTCTACTGTGTTTCCTATAGGGCCAGAACAGTGAGCTTGCTCAGAACAAAAGAACTGTGCTTCCTACACACGGGCCATATCTAGTTCAACTCTGCTTAGGAAACTGACAAGAACAGTAGCTCCTCTTCAGTCCGATACACTGTACTTGCTGGGAACAGACGTGAGTGCTATTTGCACTGTGTATGGCAATGGGAGCGTAATAGTGACTTTCCATACCAGAAAACAACTCTTGCTCGTAGGACCAGAAACTGCATGTGATTTACGCCATTTAGGACTGGGAAACAAATGCTAGCTCGCCTTACAAGAAACACTCTCTGCTTTTGAGAAAAGAGCACTCTTCTACTCTACTGTGTTTCCTATGGGGTCCATACAGTGAGCTTGCTCAGAACCAAAGAACTGTGCTTCCTACACACATCGACCATATCTAGTTCAACTCTGCTTAGGAAACTGACAAGAACAGTAGCTCCTCTTCAGTCCAATACACTGTACTTGCGGGGAAGAGACGCAAGTGCTATTTGCACTGTGTATGGCAATTGGAGCACAATAGTGACTCGTCTTACCAGAAAACAACTCTTGCTCGTAGGACAAAAAACTGCATGTGACTCAACTCCATTTAGGTCTGGGAAACAAACGCTAGCTCGCCTTACAAGAAACTCACTCTGCTTTAGATAAAAGAGCACTCTTCTATTCTACTGTGTTTCCTATAGGGCCAGAACAGTGAGCTTGCTCAGAACAAAAGAACTGTGCTTCCTACACACGGGCCATATCTAGTTCAACTCTGCTTAGGAAACTGACAAGAACAGTAGCTCCTCTTCAGTCCGATACACTGTACTTGCTGGGAACAGACGCGAGTGCTATTTGCACTGTGTATGGCAATGGGAGCGCAATAGTGACTTTCCTTACCAGAAAACAACTCTTGGTCGTAGGACCAGAAACTGCATGTGATTCAACTCCGTTTAGGACTGGGAAACAAATGCTAGCTCGCCTTACATGAAACACTCACTGCTTTTGAGAAAAGAGCACTCTTCTACTCTACTGTGTTTCCTATGGGGTCCAAACAGTGAGCTTGCTCAGAACAAAGAACTGTGCTTCCTACACACATGGACCATATCTAGTTCAACTCTGCTTAGGAAACTGACAAGAACAGTAGCTCCTCTTCAGTCCGATACACTGTACTTGCTGGGAACAGACGCGAGTGCTATTTGCACTGTGTATGGCAATGGGAGCGCAATAGTGACTTTCCTTACCAGAAAACAACTGTTGCTCGTAGGACCAGAAACTGCATGTGACTCAACTCCATTTAGGACTGGGAAACAAACTCTAGTTCGCCTTACAAGAAACACACTGTGCTTTTGAGAAAAGAGCAGTATTCTACTCTAATGTGTTTCCTATTGGGCCAGAACATTGAGCTTGCTCAGAAAAAAAGAACTGTGCTTCCTACACAAACGGCCATATCTAGTTCAATTCTGCTTAGGCACCTGAGAAGAACAGTAGATCCTGTTCAGTCCAATAGACTGTACTTGCTGCGAAAAGACGCCAGTACTATTTGTCCTGTGTATGGAAATGGCAGCACAATAGTGACTATTCTTACCAGAAAACAACTCTTGCTCGTAGGACAGAAACTGCATGTGATTCCACTCCATTTAGGACTGGGAAACAATCGCTAGCTCGCCTTACCAGAAACACACTCTGCTTTAAAGAAAAGAGCACTCTTCTACTCTACTGTGTTTCCTATGGCTTCCAAACAGTGAGCTTGCTCAGAACAAAAGTACTGTGCTTCCTACACACAAGGACCATATGTAGTTCAACTCTGCTTACGAAACTGACAAGAACAGTAGCTCCTATTCAGTCCAATACACTGTACTTGCTGGGAAAAGACGCGAGTGCTATTTGCACTGTGTATGGCAATGGGAGCGCAATAGTGACTTTCCTTACTAGAAAACAACTCTTGTTCGTAGGACCAGAAACTGCATGTGATTCAACTCCATTTAGGACTAAAAAAACAAACGCTAGCTCGCCTTACAAGAACCACACTCTGCTTTTGAGAAAAGAGCACTCTTCTACTCTACTGTGTTTCCCATAATGCCAGAACAGTGAGCTTGCTCAGAACATAAGAACTGTGCTTTCTACACACACGGTCCTTATCTAGTTCAACTCAGCTTAGGAAACTGACAAGAACAGGAGCTCCTCTTCAGCCAGTTACACTGTACTTGCTGGGAACAGACGCGAGTGCTATTTGCACTGTGTATGGCAATGGGAGCGCAATAGTTACTTTCCTTACCAGAAAACAACTCTTGCTCGTAGGACCAAAAATTGCATGTGATTCAACTCCATTTAGGACTGGGAAACAAACGCTAGCTCGCCTTACAAGAAACACACTCTGCTTTTGAGAAAAGAGCACTCTTCTACTCTACTGTGTTTCCTAGGGGTCCGAAAAGTGATCTTGCTCAGAACAAAAGCACTGTGCTTCCTACACACACGGCCATATCTAGTTCAATTCTGCTTAGGAACCTGACAAGAACAGTAGATCCTCTTCAGTCCAATACACTTTACTTGCTGGGAATAGAGGCCAGTGCTATTTGTCCTGTGTATGGCAATGGCAGCGCAATAGTGACTATTCTTACCATAAAACAACTCTTGCTCGTAGAACCAGAAACTGCATGTGATTCCACTCCATTTAGGACTGGGAGACAAACGCTAGCTCGCCTTACAAGAAACACACTCTGCTTTTGAGAAAAGAGCACTCTTCTACTCTATGGTGTTTCCTATGGGGTCCAAACAGTGAGCTTGCTCAGAACAAAAGAACTGTGCTTCCTACACACATGGACCATATCTAGTTCAACTCTGCTTAGGAAACTGACAAGAGCAGTAGCTCCTCTTCAGTCCAATACACTGTACTTGCTGGGAACAGACGCGAGTGCTATTTGCACTGTGTATGGCATTTGGAGCGCAATAGTGACTCTTATTACCAGAAAACAACTCTTGCTCGTAGGACCAAAAACTGTCTGTGACTCAACTCCATTTAGGACTGGGAAACAAACACGAGCTCGCCTTACAAGAAACACACTCTGCTTTAGAGAAAAGAGCACTCTTCTACTCTACTGTGTTTCCTTTTGGGTCCGAACAGTGAGCTTGCTCAGAACCAAAGAACTGTGCTTCCTACACACACGGGCCATATCTAGTTCAACTCTGCTTAGGAAACTGACAAGAACAGTAGCTCCTTTTCAGTCCAATACACTGTACTTTCTGAGAACAGATGCGAGTGCTATTTGCACTGTGAATGGCAATTGGAGCACAATAGTGACTCGTCTTACCAGAAAACAACTCTTGCTCGTAGGACAAAAAAACTGCATGGGACTCAACTCCATTTAGGACTGGGAAACAAACTCTAGCTCGCCTTACAAGAAACACACTCTGCTTTTGAGAAAAGAGCAGTATTCTACTCTAATGTGTTTCCTATAGGGCCAGAACATTGAGCTTGCTCAGAAAAAAAGAACTGTGCTTCCTACACACACGTGCAATATCTAGTTTAACTCTGCTTAGGAAACTGACAAGAACAATAGCTCCTCTTCAGTCCAATACACTGTACTGCTGGGAACAGAAACCAGTGCTATTTGTCCTGTGTATAGCAATGGCAGCGCAATAGTGACTATTCTTATCATAAAACAACTCTTGCTCGTAGGACCAGAAACTGCATGTGATTCAACTCCATTTAGGACTGGGAAACAAACGCTAGCTCGCCTTACAAGAAACACAATCTGCTTTAGAGAAAAGAGCACTCTTCTACTCTACTGTGTTTCCTATAGGGCCAGAACAGTGAGCTTGCTCAGAACAAAAGAACTGTGCTTCCTACACACGGGCCATATCGAGTTCAACTCTGCTTAGGAAACTGACAAGAACAGTAGCTCCTCTTCAGTCCGATACACTGTACTTGCTGGGAACAGACGCGAGTGCTATTTGCACTGTGTATGGCAATGGGAGCACAATAGTGACTTTCCTTACCAGAAAACAACTCTTGCTCGTAGGACCAGAAACTGCATGTGATTCAACTCCGTTTAGGACTGGGAAACAAATGCTAGCTCGCCTTACATGAAACACTCTCTGCTTTTGAGAAAAGAGCACTCTTCTACTCTACTCTGTTTCCTATGGGGTCCAAACAGTGAGCTTGCTCAGAACAAAGAACTGTGCTTCCTACACACGTGGACCATATCTAGTTCAACTCTGCTTAGGAAACTGTCAAGAACAGTAGCTCCTCTTCAGTCCGATACACTGTACTTGCTGGGAACAGACACGAGTGCTATTTGCACTGTGTATGGCAATGGGAGCACAATAGTGACTTTCCTTACCAGAAAACAACTCTTGCTCGTAGGACCAGAAAACTGCATGTGATTCAACTCCGTTTTGGACTGGGAAACAAATGCTAGCTCGCCTTATATGAAACACTCTCTGCTTTTGAGAAAAGAGCACTCTTCTACTCTACTGTGTTTCCTATGGGGTCCCAAACAATGAGCTTGCTCAGAACAAAGAACTGTGCTTCCTACACAAATGGACCATATCTAGTTCAACTCTGCTTAGGAAACTGACAAGAACAGTAGCTCCTGTACAGTCCGATACACTTTACTTGCTGGGAACAGACGCGAGGGCTATTTGCCCTGTGTATGGCAATGGGAGCGCAATTGTGACTTTCCTTACCAGAAAACAACTCTTGTTCGTAGGACCAGAAACTGCATGTGATTCAACTCCATTTAGGACTGGGAAACAAACGCTAGCTCGCCTTACAAGAAACACACTCTGCTTTTGAGAAAAGAGCACTCTTCTACTCTACTGTGTTTCCTATGGCGTCCAAACAGTGAGCTTGCTCAGAACAAAAGAACTGTGCTTCCTACACACATCGACCATATCTAGTTCAACTCTGCTTAGGAAACTGACAAGAACAGTAGCTCCTCTTCAGTCCAATACACTGTACTTGCGGGGAAGAGACGCAAGTGCTATTTGCACTGTGTATGGCAATTGGAGCACAATAGTGACTCGTCTTACCAGAAAACAACTCTTGCTCGTAGGACAAAAAACTGCATGTGACTCAACTCCATTTAGGTCTGGGAAACAAACGCTAGCTCGCCTTACAAGAAACTCACTCTGCTTTAGATAAAAGAGCACTCTTCTATTCTACTGTGTTTCCTATAGGGCCAGAACAGTGAGCTTGCTCAGAACAAAAGAACTGTGCTTCCTACACACGGGCCATATCTAGTTCAACTCTGCTTAGGAAACTGACAAGAACAGTAGCTCCTCTTCAGTCCGATACACTGTACTTGCTGGGAACAGACGCGAGTGCTATTTGCACTGTGTATGGCAATGGGAGCGCAATAGTGACTTTCCTTACCAGAAAACAACTCTTGCTCGTAGGACCAGAAACTGCATGTGATTCAACTCCGTTTAGGACTGGGAAACAAATGCTAGCTCGCCTTACATGAAACACTCTCTGCTTTTGAGAAAAGAGCACTCTTCTACTCTACTGTGTTTCCTATGGGGTCCAAACAGTGAGCTTGCTCAGAACAAAGAACTGTGCTTCCTACACACATGGACCATATCTAGTTCAACTCTGCTTAGGAAACTGACAAGAACAGTAGCTCCTCTTCAGTCCGATACACTGTACTTGCTGGGAACAGACGCGAGTGCTATTTGCACTGTGTATGGCAATGGGAGCGCAATAGTGACTTTCCTTACCAGAAAACAACTGTTGCTCGTAGGACCAGAAACTGCATGTGACTCAACTCCATTTAGGACTGGGAAACAAACTCTAGTTCGCCTTACAAGAAACACACTGTGCTTTTGAGAAAAGAGCAGTATTCTACTCTAATGTGTTTCCTATTGGGCCAGAACATTGAGCTTGCTCAGAAAAAAAGAACTGTGCTTCCTACACAAACGGCCATATCTAGTTCAATTCTGCTTAGGAACCTGACAAGAACAGTAGATCCTGTTCAGTCCAATAGACTGTACTTGCTGCGAAAAGACGCCAGTACTATTTGTCCTGTGTATGGAAATGGCAGCACAATAGTGACTATTCTTACCAGAAAACAACTCTTGCTCGTAGGACAGAAACTGCATGTGATTCCACTCCATTTAGGACTGGGAAACAATCGCTAGCTCGCCTTACCAGAAACACACTCTGCTTTAAAGAAAAGAGCACTCTTCTACTCTACTGTGTTTCCTATGGCTTCCAAACAGTGAGCTTGCTCAGAACAAAAGTACTGTGCTTCCTACACACAAGGACCATATGTAGTTCAACTCTGCTTACGAAACTGACAAGAACAGTAGCTCCTATTCAGTCCAATACACTGTACTTGCTGGGAAAAGACGCGAGTGCTATTTGCACTGTGTATGGCAATGGGAGCGCAATAGTGACTTTCCTTACTAGAAAACAACTCTTGTTCGTAGGACCAGAAACTGCATGTGATTCAACTCCATTTAGGACTAAAAAACAAACGCTAGCTCGCCTTACAAGAACCACACTCTGCTTTTGAGAAAAGAGCACTCTTCTACTCTACTGTGTTTCCCATAATGCCAGAACAGTGAGCTTGCTCAGAACATAAGAACTGTGCTTTCTACACACACGGTCCTTATCTAGTTCAACTCAGCTTAGGAAACTGACAAGAACAGTAGCTCCTCTTCAGCCCGTTACACTGTACTTGCTGGGAACAGACGCGAGTGCTATTTGCACTGTGTATGGCAATGGGAGCGCAATAGTTACTTTCCTTACCAGAAAACAACTCTTGCTCGTAGGACCAAAAATTGCATGTGATTCAACTCCATTTAGGACTGGGAAATAAACGCTAGCTCGCCTTACAAGAAACACACTCTGCTTTTGAGAAAAGAGCACTCTTCTACTCTACTGTGTTTCCTAGGGGTCCGAAAAGTGATCTTGCTCAGAACAAAAGCACTGTGCTTCCTACACACACGGCCATATCTAGTTCAATTCTGCTTAGGAACCTGACAAGAACAGTAGGTCCTCTTCAGTCCAATACACTTTACTTGCTGGGAATAGAGGCCAGTGCTATTTGTCCTGTGTATGGCAATGGCAGCGCAATAGTGACTATTCTTACCATAAAACAACTCTTGCTCGTAGAACCAGAAACTGCATGTGATTCCACTCCATTTAGGACTGGGAGACAAACGCTAGCTCGCCTTACAAGAAACACACTCTGCTTTTGAGAAAAGAGCACTCTTCTACTCTATGGTGTTTCCTATGGGGTCCAAACAGTGAGCTTGCTCAGAACAAAAGAACTGTGCTTCCTACACACATGGACCATATCTAGTTCAACTCTGCTTAGGAAACTGACAAGAGCAGTAGCTCCTCTTCAGTCCAATACACTGTACTTGCTGGGAACAGACGCGAGTGCTATTTGCACTGTGTATGGCATTTGGAGCGCAATAGTGACTCTTCTTACCAGAAAACAACTCTTGCTCGTAGGACCAAAAACTGTCTGTGACTCAACTCCATTTAGGACTGGGAAACAAACACGAGCTCGCCTTACAAGAAACACACTCTGCTTTAGAGAAAAGAGCACTCTTGTACTCTACTGTGTTTCCTTTTGGGTCCGAACAGTGAGCTTGCTCAGAACCAAAGAACTGTGCTTCCTACACACACGGGCCCTATCTAGTTCAACTCTGCTTAGGAAACTGACAAGAGCAGTAGCTCCTTTTCAGTCCAATACACTGTACTTTCTGAGAACAGATGCGAGTGCTATTTGCACTGTGAATGGCAATTGGAGCACAATTGTGACTCGTCTTACCAGAAAACAACTCTTGCTCGTAGGACAAAAAACTGCATGGGACTCAACTCCATTTAGGACTGGGAAACAAACTCTAGCTCGCCTTACAAGAAACACACTCTGCTTTTGAGAAAAGAGCAGTATTCTACTCTAATGTGTTTCCTATAGGGCCAGAACATTGAGCTTGCTCAGAAAAAAAGAACTGTGCTTCCTACACACACGTGCAATATCTAGTTTAACTCTGCTTAGGAAACTGACAAGAACAATAGCTCCTCTTCAGTCCAATACACTGTACTGCTGGGAACAGAAACCAGTGCTATTTGTCCTGTGTATAGCAATGGCAGCGCAATAGTGACTATTCTTATCATAAAACAACTCTTGCTCGTAGGACCAGAAACTGCATGTGATTCAACTCCATTTAGGACTGGGAAACAAACGCTAGCTCGCCTTACAAGAAACACAATCTGCTTTAGAGAAAAGAGCACTCTTCTACTCTACTGTGTTTCCTATAGGGCCAGAACAGTGAGCTTGCTCAGAACAAAAGAACTGTGCTTCCTACACACGGGCCATATCGAGTTCAACTCTGCTTAGGAAACTGACAAGAACAGTAGCTCCTCTTCAGTCCGATACACTGTACTTGCTGGGAACAGACGCGAGTGCTATTTGCACTGTGTATGGCAATGGGAGCACAATAGTGACTTTCCTTACCAGAAAACAACTCTTGCTCGTAGGACCAGAAACTGCATGTGATTCAACTCCGTTTAGGACTGGGAAACAAATGCTAGCTCGCCTTACATGAAACACTCTCTGCTTTTGAGAAAAGAGCACTCTTCTACTCTACTCTGTTTCCTATGGGGTCCAAACAGTGAGCTTGCTCAGAACAAAGAACTGTGCTTCCTACACACGTGGACCATATCTAGTTCAACTCTGCTTAGGAAACTGTCAAGAACAGTAGCTCCTCTTCAGTCCGATACACTGTACTTGCTGGGAACAGACGCGAGTGCTATTTGCACTGTGTATGGCAATGGGAGCACAATAGTGACTTTCCTTACCAGAAAACAACTCTTGCTCGTAGGACCAGAAACTGCATGTGATTCAACTCCGTTTAGGACTGGGAAACAAATGCTAGCTCGCCTTATATGAAACACTCTCTGCTTTTGAGAAAAGAGCACTCTTCTACTCTACTGTGTTTCCTATGGGGTCCAAACAATGAGCTTGCTCAGAACAAAGAACTGTGCTTCCTACACAAATGGACCATATCTAGTTCAACTCTGCTTAGGAAACTGACAAGAACAGTAGCTCCTGTACAGTCCGATACACTTTACTTGCTGGGAACAGACGCGAGTGCTATTTGCCCTGTGTATGGCAATGGGAGCGCAATTGTGACTTTCCTTACCAGAAAACAACTCTTGTTCGTAGGACCAGAAACTGCATGTGATTCAACTCCATTTAGGACTGGGAAACAAACGCTAGCTCGCCTTACAAGAAACACACTCTGCTTTTGAGAAAAGAGCACTCTTCTACTCTACTGTGTTTCCTATGGCTTCCAAACAGTGAGCTTGCTCAGAACAAAAGAACTGTGTTTCCTACACACAAGGACCATATGTAGTTCAACTCTGCTTAGGAAACTGACAAGAACAGTAGCTCCTATTCAGTCCAATACACTGTACTTGCTGGGAACAGACGCGAGTGCTATTTGCACTGTGTATGGCATTTGGAGCGCAATAGTGACTCTTCTTACCAGAAAACAACTCCTGCTCGTAGGACCAAAAACTGTCTGTGACTCAACTCCATTTAGGACTGGGAAACAAACGTGAGCTCGCCGTACAAGAAACACACTCTGCTTTAGAGAAAATAGCACTCTTCTACTCTACTGTGTTTCCTACAGGGCCAGAACAGTGAGCTTGCTCAGAACAAAAGAACTGTGCTTCCTACACACACGGGCCATATCTAGTTCAACTCTGCTTAGGAAACTGACAAGAACAGTAGCTCCTCTTCAGTCCGATACACTGTACTTGCTGAGAACAGATGCGAGTGCTATTTGCACTGTGTATGGCATTTGGAGCGCAATAATGACTCTTCTTACCAGAAAACAGCTCTTGCTCCTAGGACAAAAACTGTCTGTGACTCAACTCCATTTAGGACTGGGAAACAAACTTGAGCTCGCCTTACATGAAACACACTCTGCTTTTGAGAAAAGAGCACTCTTCTACTCTACTGTGTTTCCTACAGGGCCAGAACAGTGAGCTTGTTCCGAACAAAAGAACTGTGCTTCCTACACACACGGGCCATATCTAGTTCAACTCTGCTTAGGAAACTGACAAGAACAGTAGCTCCTCTTCAGTCCGATACACTGTACTTGCTGAGAACAGACGCGAGTGCTATTTGCACTGTGAATGGCAATTGGAGCACAATAGTGACTCGTCTTACCAGAAAACAACTCTTGCTCGTAGGACAAAAAACTGCATGGGACTCAACTCCATTTAGGACTGGGAAACAAACGCTAGCTCGCCTTACAAGAAACACACTCTGCTTTTGAGAAAAGAGCAGTATTCTACTCTAATGTGTTTCCTATAGGGCCAGAACATTGAGCTTGCTCAGAAAAAAAGAACTGTGCTTCCTACACACACGGGCAATATCTAGTTTAACTCTGATTAGTAAACTGAGAAGAACAGTAGCTCCTCTTCAGTCCAATACACTGTACTTGCTGGGAACAGATGCCAGTGCTATTTGCACTGTGTATGGCAATGGGAGCGCAATAGTAACTTTGCTTACCAGAAAACAACTCTTGCTTGTAGGACCAGAAACTGCATGTGATTCAACTCCAATTAGGACTGGGAAACCAATGCTAGTTCGCCTTACAAGAAACACTCTCTGCTTTTTAGAAAAGAGCACTCTTCTACTCTACTGTGTTTCCTATGGGGTCCAAACAGTGAGCTTGCTCAGAACAAAAGAACTGGGCTTCCTACACACATCGACCATATCTAGTTCAACTCTGCTTAGGAAACTGACAAGAACAGTAGCCCCTCTTCAGTACAATACACTGTACTTGCGGGGAAGAGACGCGAGTGCTATTTGCACTGTGTATGGCAATGAGATCGCAATAGTGACTTTCCTTACCAGAAAACAACTCTTGCTCGTAGGACCAGAAACTGCATGCGATTCAACGCCATTTAGGACTGGGAAACAAATGCTAGCTCGCCTTACAAGAAACGCACTCTGCTTTTGAGAAAAGAGCACTCTTCTACTCTACTGTGTTTCCTATGGGGTCCAAACATTGAGCTTGCTCAGAACAAAAGAACTGTGCTTTTTACACACATGGACCATATCTAGCTCAACTCTGCTTATGAAACTGACAATAACAGCAGCTCCTCTTCAGTCCAATACACTGTAATTGCTGGGAACAGACGCGAGTGCTATTTGCTCTGTGTATGGCAATGACAGCACAATAGTGACTTTTTTTTACCAGAAAACAACTCTTGCTCGTAGGAACACAAACTGCATGTGATTCAATGCCATTTAGGACTGGGAAACAAATGCTAGCTCGCCTTACAAGAAACACTCTCTGCTTTTTAGAAAAGAGCACTCTTCTACTCTACTGTGTTTCCTATGGGGTCCAAACAGTGAGCTTGCTCAGAACAAAAGAACTGTGCTTCCTACACACATCGACCATATCTAGTTCAACTCTGCTTAGGAAACTGACAAGAACAGTAGCTCCTCTTCAGTCCAATACACTGTACTTGCTGGGAACAGACGCGAGTGCTATTTGCACTGTGTATGGCAATGGGAGCGCAATAGTGACTTTCCTTACCAGAAAACAACTCTTGCTCGTAGGACAAAAAACTGCATGTGACTCAACTCCATTTAGGTCTGCGAAACAAACGCTAGCTCACCTTACAAGAAACACACTCTGCTTTTGAGAAAAGAGCACTCTTCTACTCTACTGTGTTTCCTTTTGGGTCCGAACAGTGAGCTTGCTCAGAACCAAAGAACTGTGCTTCCTACACACACGGGCCATATCTAGTTCAACTCTGCTTAGGAAACTGACAAGAACAGTAGCTCCTCTTCAGTCCAATACACTGTACTTGCGGGGAAGAGACGCAAGTGCTATTTGCACTGTGTATGGCAATTGGAGCACAATAGTGACTCGTCTTACCAGAAAACAACTCTTGCTCGTAGGACAAAAAACTGCATGTGACTCAACTCCATTTAGGTCTGGGAAACAAACGCTAGCTCGCCTTACAAGAAACTCACTCTGCTTTAGATAAAAGAGCACTCTTCTATTCCACTGTGTTTCCTATAGGGCCAGAACAGTGAGCTTGCTCAGAACAAAAGAACTGTGCTTCCTACACACGGGCCATATCTAGTTCAACTCTGCTTAGGAAACTGACAAGAACAGTAGCTCCTCTTCAGTCCGATACACTGTACTTGCTGGGAACAGACGCGAGTGCTATTTGCACTGTGTATGGCAATGGGAGCGCAATAGTGACTTTCCTTACCAGAAAACAACTCTTGCTCGTAGGACCAGAAACTGCATGTGATTCAACTCCGTTTAGGACTGGGAAACAAATGCTAGCTTGCCTTACATGAAACACTCTCTGCTTTTGAGAAAAGAGCACTCTTCTACTCTACTGTGTTTCCTATGGGGTCCAAACAGTGAGCTTGCTCAGAACAAAGAACTGTGCTTCCTACACACATGGACCATATCTAGTTCAACTCTGCTTAGGAAACTGACAAGAACAGTAGCTCCTCTTCAGTCCGATACACTGTACTTGCTGGGAACAGACGCGAGTGCTATTTGCACTGTGTATGGCAATGGGAGCGCAATAGTGACTTTCTTTACCAGAAAACAACTCTTGCTCGTAGGACCAGAAACTGCATGTGACTCAACTCCATTTAGGACTGGGAAACAAACTCTAGTTCGCCTTACAAGAAACACACTGTGCTTTTGAGAAAAGAGCAGTATTCTACTCTAATGTGTTTCCTATTGGGCCAGAACATTGAGCTTGCTCAGAAAAAAAGAACTGTGCTTCCTACACAAACGGCCATATCTAGTTCAATTCTGCTTAGGAACCTGACAAGAACAGTAGATCCTGTTCAGTCCAATAGACTGTACTTGCTGCGAAAAGACGCCAGTACTATTTGTCCTGTGTATGGAAATGGCAGCACAATAGTGACTATTCTTACCAGAAAACAACTCTTGCTCGTAGGACAGAAACTGCATGTGATTCCACTCCATTTAGGACTGGGAAACAATCGCTAGCTCGCCTTACCAGAAACACACTCTGCTTTAAAGAAAAGAGCACTCTTCTACTCTACTGTGTTTCCTATGGCTTCCAAACAGTGAGCTTGCTCAGAACAAAAGTACTGTGCTTCCTACACACAAGGACCATATGTAGTTCAACTCTGCTTACGAAACTGACAAGAACAGTAGCTCCTATTCAGTCCAATACACTGTACTTGCTGGGAAAAGACGCGAGTGCTATTTGCACTGTGTATGGCAATGGGAGCGCAATAGTGACTTTCCTTACTAGAAAACAACTCTTGTTCGTAGGACCAGAAACTGCATGTGATTCAACTCCATTTAGGACTAAAAAACAAACGCTAGCTCGCCTTACAAGAACCACACTCTGCTTTTGAGAAAAGAGCACTCTTCTACTCTACTGTGTTTCCCATAATGCCAGAACAGTGAGCTTGCTCAGAACATAAGAACTGTGCTTTCTACACACACGGTCCTTATCTAGTTCAACTCAGCTTAGGAAACTGACAAGAACAGTAGCTCCTCTTCAGCCCGTTACACTGTACTTGCTGGGAACAGACGCGAGTGCTATTTGCACTGTGTATGGCAATGGGAGCGCAATAGTTACTTTCCTTACCAGAAAACAACTCTTGCTCGTAGGACCAAAAATTGCATGTGATTCAACTCCATTTAGGACTGGGAAACAAACGCTAGCTCGCCTTACAAGAAACACACTCTGCTTTTGAGAAAAGAGCACTCTTCTACTCTACTGTGTTTCCTAGGGGTCCGAAAAGTGATCTTGCTCAGAACAAAAGCACTGTGCTTCCTACACACACGGCCATATCTAGTTCAATTCTGCTTAGGAACCTGACAAGAACAGTAGGTCCTCTTCAGTCCAATACACTTTACTTGCTGGGAATAGAGGCCAGTGCTATTTGTCCTGTGTATGGCAATGGCAGCGCAATAGTGACTATTCTTACCATAAAACAACTCTTGCTCGTAGAACCAGAAACTGCATGTGATTCCACTCCATTTAGGACTGGGAGACAAACGCTAGCTCGCCTTACAAGAAACACACTCTGCTTTTGAGAAAAGAGCACTCTTCTACTCTATGGTGTTTCCTATGGGGTCCAAACAGTGAGCTTGCTCAGAACAAAAGAACTGTGCTTCCTACACACATGGACCATATCTAGTTCAACTCTGCTTAGGAAACTGACAAGAGCAGTAGCTCCTCTTCAGTCCAATACACTGTACTTGCTGGGAACAGACGCGAGTGCTATTTGCACTGTGTATGGCATTTGGAGCGCAATAGTGACTCTTCTTACCAGAAAACAACTCTTGCTCGTAGGACCAAAAACTGTCTGTGACTCAACTCCATTTAGGACTGGGAAACAAACACGAGCTCGCCTTACAAGAAACACACTCTGCTTGAGAGAAAAGAGCACTCTTCTACTCTACTGTGTTTCCTTTTGGGTCCGAACAGTGAGCTTGCTCAGAACCAAAGAACTGTGCTTCCTACACACACGGGCCATATCTAGTTCAACTCTGCTTAGGAAACTGACAAGAGCAGTAGCTCCTTTTTCAGTCCAATACACTGTACTTTCTGAGAACAGATGCGAGTGCTATTTAGCACTGTGAATGGCAATTGGAGCACAATAGTGACTCGTCTTACCAGAAAACAACTCTTGCTCGTAGGACAAAAAACTGCATGGGACTCAACTCCATTTAGGACTGGGAAACAAACTCTAGCTCGCCTTACAAGAAACACACTCTGCTTTTGAGAAAAGAGCAGTATTCTACTCTAATGTGTTTCCTATAGGGCCAGAACATTGAGCTTGCTCAGAAAAAAAAGAACTGTGCTTCCTACACACACGTGCAATATCTAGTTTAACTCTGCTTAGGAAACTGACAAGAACAATAGCTCCTCTTCAGTCCAATACACTGTACTGCTGGGAACAGAAACCAGTGCTATTTGTCCTGTGTATAGCAATGGCAGCGCAATAGTGACTATTCTTATCATAAAACAACTCTTGCTCGTAGGACCAGAAACTGCATGTGATTCAACTCCATTTAGGACTGGGAAACAAACGCTAGCTCGCCTTACAAGAAACACAATCTGCTTTAGAGAAAAGAGCACTCTTCTACTCTACTGTGTTTCCTATAGGGCCAGAACAGTGAGCTTGCTCAGAACAAAAGAACTGTGCTTCCTACACACGGGCCATATCGAGTTCAACTCTGCTTAGGAAACTGACAAGAACAGTAGCTCCTCTTCAGTCCGATACACTGTACTTGCTGGGAACAGACGCGAGTGCTATTTGCACTGTGTATGGCAATGGGAGCACAATAGTGACTTTCCTTACCAGAAAACAACTCTTGCTCGTAGGACCAGAAACTGCATGTGATTCAACTCCGTTTAGGACTGGGAAACAAATGCTAGCTCGCCTTACATGAAACACTCTCTGCTTTTGAGAAAAGAGCACTCTTCTACTCTACTCTGTTTCCTATGGGGTCCAAACAGTGAGCTTGCTCAGAACAAAGAACTGTGCTTCCTACACACGTGGACCATATCTAGTTCAACTCTGCTTAGGAAACTGTCAAGAACAGTAGCTCCTCTTCAGTCCGATACACTGTACTTGCTGGGAACAGACGCGAGTGCTATTTGCACTGTGTATGGCAATGGGAGCACAATAGTGACTTTCCTTACCAGAAAACAACTCTTGCTCGTAGGACCAGAAACTGCATGTGATTCAACTCCGTTTAGGACTGGGAAACAAATGCTAGCTCGCCTTATATGAAACACTCTCTGCTTTTGAGAAAAGAGCACTCTTCTACTCTACTGTGTTTCCTATGGGGTCCAAACAATGAGCTTGCTCAGAACAAAGAACTGTGCTTCCTACACAAATGGACCATATCTAGTTCAACTCTGCTTAGGAAACTGACAAGAACAGTAGCTCCTGTACAGTCCGATACACTTTACTTGCTGGGAACAGACGCGAGTGCTATTTGCCCTGTGTATGGCAATGGGAGCGCAATTGTGACTTTCCTTACCAGAAAACAACTCTTGTTCGTAGGACCAGAAACTGCATGTGATTCAACTCCATTTAGGACTGGGAAACAAACGCTAGCTCGCCTTACAAGAAACACACTCTGCTTTTGAGAAAAGAGCACTCTTCTACTCTACTGTGTTTCCTATGGCTTCCAAACAGTGAGCTTGCTCAGAACAAAAGAACTGTGTTTCCTACACACAAGGACCATATGTAGTTCAACTCTGCTTAGGAAACTGACAAGAACAGTAGCTCCTATTCAGTCCAATACACTGTACTTGCTGGGAACAGACGCGAGTGCTATTTGCACTGTGTATGGCATTTGGAGCGCAATAGTGACTCTTCTTACCAGAAAACAACTCCTGCTCGTAGGACCAAAAACTGTCTGTGACTCAACTCCATTTAGGACTGGGAAACAAACGTGAGCTCGCCGTACAAGAAACACACTCTGCTTTAGAGAAAATAGCACTCTTCTACTCTACTGTGTTTCCTACAGGGCCAGAACAGTGAGCTTGCTCAGAACAAAAGAACTGTGCTTCCTACACACACGGGCCATATCTAGTTCAACTCTGCTTAGGAAACTGACAAGAACAGTAGCTCCTCTTCAGTCCGATACACTGTACTTGCTGAGAACAGATGCGAGTGCTATTTGCACTGTGTATGGCATTTGGAGCGCAATAATGACTCTTCTTACCAGAAAACAGCTCTTGCTCCTAGGACAAAAACTGTCTGTGACTCAACTCCATTTAGGACTGGGAAACAAACTTGAGCTCGCCTTACATGAAACACACTCTGCTTTTGAGAAAAGAGCACTCTTCTACTCTACTGTGTTTCCTACAGGGCCAGAACAGTGAGCTTGTTCCGAACAAAAGAACTGTGCTTCCTACACACACGGGCCATATCTAGTTCAACTCTGCTTAGGAAACTGACAAGAACAGTAGCTCCTCTTCAGTCCGATACACTGTACTTGCTGAGAACAGACGCGAGTGCTATTTGCACTGTGAATGGCAATTGGAGCACAATAGTGACTCGTCTTACCAGAAAACAACTCTTGCTCGTAGGAAAAAAAACTGCATGGGACTCAACTCCATTTAGGACTGGGAAACAAACGCTAGCTCGCCTTACAAGAAACACACTCTGCTTTTGAGAAAAGAGCAGTATTCTACTCTAATGTGTTTCCTATAGGGCCAGAACATTGAGCTTGCTCAGAAAAAAAGAACTGTGCTTCCTACACACACGGGCAATATCTAGTTTAACTCTGATTAGTAAACTGAGAAGAACAGTAGCTCCTCTTCAGTCCAATACACTGTACTTGCTGGGAACAGATGCCAGTGCTATTTGCACTGTGTATGGCAATGGGAGCGCAATAGTAACTTTGCTTACCAGAAAACAACTCTTGCTTGTAGGACCAGAAACTGCATGTGATTCAACTCCAATTAGGACTGGGAAACCAATGCTAGTTCGCCTTACAAGAAACACTCTCTGCTTTTTAGAAAAGAGCACTCTTCTACTCTACTGTGTTTCCTATGGGGTCCAAACAGTGAGCTTGCTCAGAACAAAAGAACTGGGCTTCCTACACACATCGACCATATCTAGTTCAACTCTGCTTAGGAAACTGACAAGAACAGTAGCCCCTCTTCAGTACAATACACTGTACTTGCGGGGAAGAGACGCGAGTGCTATTTGCACTGTGTATGGCAATGAGATCGCAATAGTGACTTTCCTTACCAGAAAACAACTCTTGCTCGTAGGACCAGAAACTGCATGCGATTCAACGCCATTTAGGACTGGGAAACAAATGCTAGCTCGCCTTACAAGAAACACACTCTGCTTTTGAGAAAAGAGCACTCTTCTACTCTACTGT
>NW_026736491.1:0-68453 GCF_949786415.1 Peromyscus eremicus
AATTGCCATACACAGTGCAAATAGCACTGGCGAATTTTCCCCGCAAGTACAGTGTATCGGACTGAAGAGGAGCTACTGTTCTTGTCAGTTTCCTAAGCAGAGTTGAACTAGATATGGCCGTTCGTGTAGGAAGCACAGTTCTTTTGTTCTGAGCAAGCTCAATGTTCGGACCCTATAGGAAACACAGTAGAGTAGAAGAGTGCTCTTTTCTCAAAAGCAGAATATGTGTCATGTAAAGCAAGCTAGCATTTGTTTCCCAGTCCTAAATGGAGTTGAATCCCATGCAGTTCTGGTCCTACGAGCAAGAGTTGTTTTCTATGGAAGAAAGTCAGTATTGCACTCCCATTGCCATACACAGTGCAAATAGCACTCGCATCTGTTCCCAGCAAGTACAGTGTATCGAACTGAAGAGGAGCTACTGTTCTTGTCAGTTTCCTAATCAGAGTTGAACTAGATATGGTCCGTGTGTGTAGGAAGCACAGTTCTTTTGTTCTGGGCAAGCTCACTGTTCTGGCCGTGTAGGAAACACAGTAGAGTCGAAGTGTGCTCTTTTCTCTAAAGCAGAGAGTGTTTCTTGTAAGACAAGCTAGCGTTTGTTTCCAAGTCCTAAGTGGAGTTGAATGACATGCAGTTTCTGGTCCTACGAGCAAGAGTTGTTTTCTGGTAAGAAGAGTCACTATTGCGCTGCCATTGCCATACACAGGACAAATAGCACTGTTGTCTGTTTCCAGCAGTACAGTGTATTGGACTGAAGAGGAGCTACTGTTCTTGTCAGGTACCTAAGCAGAATTGAACTAAGTATGGCGGTGTGTGTAGGAAGCACAGTTTTTTTGTTCTGAGCAAGCTCACTGTTCGGACTTCATAGGAATCACAGAAGAGTAGAAGAGTGCTCTTTTCTCTAAAGCAGAGTGTGTTTCTTGTAAGGCGAGCTAGTGTTTGTTTCACAGTCCTAAATGGAGTCGAATCACATGAAGTTTCTGGTCCTATGAGCAAGAGTTGTTTTCTGGTAAGAAGAGTCACTATTTTGCTCCCATTGTCATACACAGTGCAAACAGCACTGGCGTCTGTTCCCAGCATGTACAGTGTATTGGACTGAAGAGGATCTACTGTTCTTTTCATGTTCCTAAGCAGAGTTGAACTAGATATGGCAGTGTGTGTAGGAAGCACACTTCTTTTGTTCTGAGCAAGCTCACTCTTCTGGCCCTGTAGGAAACACAGTAGAGTAGAAGAGTGCTCTTTTCTCAAAAGCAGAGTGTATTTCATGTAAGGCGAGCTAGCATTTGTTTCTCAGTCCTAAATGGAGTTGAATCACATGCAGTTTCTGGGCCTACGAGCAAGAGTTGTTTTATGATAAGAAGAGTCATTGTTGCGCTGCAATTGCCATACACAGGACAAATAGCACTGGCGTCTGTTCCCAGCAAGTACAGTGTATTGGACTGAAGAGGAGCTACTGTTCTTGTCAGGATCCTAAGCAGAGTTGAACTAGATATGGCCCGTGTGTGTAGGAAGCACAGTTCTTTTGTTCTGAGCAAGCTCACTGTTCGGACCCCATAGGAAACACAGTAGATTAGAAGAGTGCTCTTTTCTCAAAAGCAGAGTGTGTTTCATGTAAGGCTTGCTAGCATTTGTTTCCCAGTCCTAAATGGAGTTGAATCACATGCAGTTTCTGGTCCTACGAGCAAGAGTTGTTTTCTGGTAAGGAAAGTCACTATTGTGCTCCCATTGCCATACACAGTGCAAATAGCACTCGCGTCTGTTCCCAGCAATTACAGTGTATCGGACTGAAGAGGAGCTACTGTTCTTGTCAGTTTCCTAACCAGAGTTGAACTAGATATGGCCCGTTCGTGTAGGAAGCACAGTTCCTTTTCTGGGCAAGCTCACTCTTCGGACCCCATAGGAAACACAGTAGAGTATAGAGTGCTCTTTTCTCAAAAGCAGAATGTGTTTCATGTAAGGCGACCTAGCATTTGTTTCCCAGTCCTAAATGGAGTTGAATCACATGCAGTTTCTGGTCCTACGAGCAAGTGTTGTTTTCTGGGGAAGAAAGTCAGTATTGCACTCCCATTGCCATACACAGTGCAAATAGCACTCGCATCTGTTCCCAGCAAGTATAGTGTATTGAACTGAAGAGGAGCTACTGTTCTTGTCAGTTTCCTAAGCAGAGTTGAACTAGATATGGCCCGTGTTTGTAGGAATCACAGTTCTTTTGTTCTGGGCAAGCTCACTGTTCTGTCCCTATAGGAAACACAGTAGAGTCGAAGTGTGCTCTTTTCTCTAAAGCAGAGAGTGTTTCTTGTAAGGCAAGGTAGCGTTTGTTTCCCAGTCCTAAATGGAGTTGAATGACACGCAGTTTCTGGTCGTACGAGCAAGAGTTGTTTTCTGGTAAGAAGAGTCACTATTGCGCTGCCACTGCCATACACAGGACAAATAGCACTGTTGTCTGTTTCCAGCAGTACAGTGTATTGGACTGAAGAGGAGCTACTGTTCTTGTCAGGTACCTAAGCAGAATTGAACTAAGTATGGCGGTGTGTGGAGGAAGCATTTTTTTTTGTTCTGAGCAAACTCACTGTTCGGACCACATAGGAATCACAGAAGAATTGAAGAGTGCTCTTTTCTCTAAAGCAGAGTGTGTTTCTTGTAAGGCGAGCTGGCGTTTGTTTCCTAGTCCTAATTGGAGTGGAATCACATGAGGTTTCTGGTCCTACGACCAAGAGTTTTTTTCTGGTAAGGAAAGTCACTATTGCACTCCCATTGCCATACACAGTGCAAATAGCATTCGCATCTGTTCCCAGCAAGTACAGTGTATTGAACTGAAGAGGAGCTACTGTTCTTGTCAGTTTCCTAAGCAGAGTTGAACTAGATATGGCCCGTGTGTTTAGGAAGCACAGTTCTTTTGTTCTGAGCAAGCTCACTGTTCTGGCCCTATAGGAAACACAGAAGAGTAGAAGAGTGCTCTTTTCTCTAAAGCAGAGTGTGTTTCTTGTAAGGCGAGCTAGCGTTTGTTTCCCAGTCCTAAATGGAGTTGAATCACATGCAATTTCTGGTCCTACGAGCAAGAGTTGTTTTCCGGTAAGGAAAGTCACTATTGCGCTGCCATTGCCATACACAGGACAAATAGCACTGTTGGCTCTTTCCAGCAGTACAGTGTATTGGACTGAAGAGGAGCTACTGTTCTTGTAAGGTACCTAAGCAGAATTGAACTAAGTATGGCGGTGTGTGTAGGAAGCACAGTTTTTTTGTTCTGAGCAAGCTCACTGTTCGGACCTCATAGGAATCACAGAAGAGTAGAAGAGTGCTCTTTTCTCTAAAGCAGAGTGTGTTTCTTGTAAGGCGAGCTGGCGTTTGTTTCCTAGTCCTAAATGGAGTTCAATCACAGGCAATTTCCGGTCCTATGAGGAAGAGTTGTTTTCTGGTAAGGAAAGTCACTATTGTGCTCCCATTGCCATACACAGTGCAAATAGCACTCGCGTCTGTTCCCAGCAAGTAGAGTGTATTGGACTGAAGAGGAACTACTGTTCTTGTCAGTTTCCTAAGCAGAGTTGAACTAGATATGGACCATGTGTGTAGGAAGCACAGTTCTTTTGTTCTGAGCAAGCTCACTGTTCAGACACCATAGGAAACACAGTAGAGTAGAAGAGTGCTCTTTTCTCAAAAGCAGAGTGTATTTCATGTAAGGCGAGCTAGCATTTGTTTCTCAGTCCTAAATGGAGTTGAATCATATGCAGTTTCTGGGCCTACGAGCAAGAGTTGTTTTATGGTAAGAAGAGTCATTGTTGCGCTGCAATTGCCATACACAGGACAAATAGCACTGGTGTCTGTTCCCAGCAAATACAGTGTATTGGACTGAAGAGGATCTACTGTTCTTGTCAGGTTCCTAAGCAGAGTTGAACTAGATATTGCCGTGTGTGTAGGAAGCACAGTTTTTTTGTTCTGAGCAAGCTCACTGTTGGGAACACATAGGAAACAAAGTAGAATTGAAGAGTGCTCTTTTCTCAAAAGCAGAGTGTGTTTCTTGGAAGGCGAGCTAGCGTTTGTTTCCCAGTCCTAAAGGAGTTGAGTCACATGCAGTTTTTTGTCCTACGAGCAAGATTTGTTTTCTGGTAAGACGAGTCACTATTATGCTCCAATTGCCATACACAGTGCAAATAGAACTGGCGTCTGTTCCCAGCAAGTACAGTGTATAGGACTGAAGTGGAGCTACTGTTCTTGTCAGTTTCCTAAGCAGAGTTGAACTAGATATGGCCCGTGTGTGTAGGAAGCACAGTTCTTTTGTTCTGAGCAAGCTCACTGTTCGGACCCCATATGAAAAACAGTAGAGTAGAAGAGTGCTCTTTTCTCAAAAACAGAGTGTGTTTCATGTAAGGCTTGCTAGCATTTGTTTCCCAGTCCTAAATGGAGTTGAATCACATGCAGTTTCTGGTCCTAGGAGCAAGAGTTGTTTTCTGGAAAGGAAAGTCACTATTGCGCTCACATTGCCATCCACAGTGCAAATAGCACTCGCGTCTGTTCCCAGCAAGTACAGTGTATCAGACTGAAGAGCAGCTACTGTTCTTGTCAGTTTCTTAAGCAGAGTTGAACTAGATATGGCCCGTGTGTAGGAAGGACAGTTCTTTTGTTCTGAGCAAGCTCACTTTTCTGGCCCTATGGAAAAACAGTAGAGTAGAAGAGTGCTCTTTTCTCTAAAGCAGAGTGTGTTTCTTCTAAGGCAAGCTAGCGTTTGTTTCCCAGTCCTAAATGGAGTTGAATCACATGCAGTTTCTGGTCCTACGAGCAAGAGTTGTTATCCGGTAAGGAAAGTCACTATTGCGCTCCCATTGCCATACACAGTGCAAATAGCACTCGCGTCTGTTCCCAGCAAGTACAGTGTATCGGACTGAAGAGGAGCTACTGTTCTTGTCAGTTTCCTAATCACAGTTGAACTAGATATGGCCCGTTCGTGTAGGAAGCACAGTTCCTTTGTTCTGAGCAAGCTCACTGTTCGGACCCCATAGGAAACACAGTAGAGTAGAAGAGTGCTCTTTTCTCAAAAGCAGAATGTGTTTCATGTAAGGCGAGCTAGCATTGTTTCCCAGTCCTAAATGGAGTTGAATCACATGCAGTTTCTGGTCCTACGAGCAAGAGTTGTTTTCTGGGGAAGAAAGTCAGTATTGCACTCCCATTGCCATACACAGTGCAAATAGCACTCGCATCTGTTGCCAGCAAGTACAGTGTATTGAACTGAAGAGGAGCTACTGTTCTTGTCAGTTTCCTAAGCAGAGTTGAACTAGATATGGCCCGTGTGTGTAGGAAGCACAGTTCTTTTTTTCTGGGCAAGCTCACTGTTCTGGCCCTATAGGAAACACAGTAGACTAGAAGTGTGCTCTCTTCTCTAAAGCAGAGAGTGTTTCTTGTAAGGCAAGCTAGCGTTTGTTTCCCAGTCCTAAATGGAGTTGAATGACATGCAGTTTCTGGTCCTACGAGCAAGAGTTGTTTTCTGGTAAGAAGAGTCACTATTGCGCTGCCATTGCCATACACAGGACAAATAGCACTGTTGTCTGTTTTCAGCAGTACAGTGTATTGGACTGAAGAGGAGCTACTGTTTTTGTCAGGTACCTAAGCAGAATTGAACTAAGTATGGCGGTGTGTGTAGGAAGCACGGTTTTTTTGTTCTGAGCAAGCTCACTGTTCGGACCACATAGGAATCACAGAAGAGTAGAAGAGTGCTCTTTTATCTAAAGCAGAGTGTTTTTCTTGTAAGGCGAGCTCGCATTTGTTTCCTAGTCCTAAATGGAGGTGAATCCCATGCAGTTTGTGGTACTATGAGCAAGAGTTGTTTTCTGGTAAGGAAAGTCACTATTGTGCTCCCATTGCCATAAACAGTGCAAATAGCACTCGCGTCTGTTCCCAGCAAGTACAGTGTATCGGACTGAAGAGGAGCTATTGTTCTTGTCAGTTTCCTAAGCAGAGTTGAACTAGATATGGCCCGTGTGTGTAGAAAGCACAGTTCTTTTGTTCTGAGCAAGCTCACTGTTCTGGCCCTATAGGAAACACAGTAGAGTAGAAGAGTGCTCTTTTCTCTAAAGCAGAGTGTGTTTCTTGTAAGGCGAGCTAGCCTTTCTTTTCCAGTACTAAATGGAGTTGAATCACATGCAGTTTCTGGTCCTACGAGCAAGAGTTGTTTTATGGTAAGAAGAGTCACTGTTGCGCTGCAATTGCCATACACAGGACAAATAGCACTGGCGTCTTTTCCCAGCAAGTACAGTGTATTGGACTGAAGAGGATCTACTGTTCTTGTCTGGTTCCTAAACAGAATTGAACTAAATATGGCCGTGTGTGTAGGAAGCACAGTTCTTTTGTTCTGAGCAAGCTCACTGTTCTGGCCCTATAGGAAACACAGTAGAGTAGAAGTGTGCTCTTTTCTCTAAAGCAGAGTGTGTTTCTTGTAAGGCGAGCTAGCGTTTGTTTCCCAGTCCTAAATGGAGTTGAATCACATGCAGGTTCTGGTCCTATGAGCAAGAGTTGTTTTCCGGTAAGGAAAGTCACTATTGCGCTGCCATTGCCATACACAGGACAAATAGCACTGTTGTCTCTTTCCAGCAGTACAGTGTATTGGACTGAAGAGGAGCTACTGTTCTTGTCAGGTACTTAAGCAGAATTGAACTAAGTATGGCGGTGTGTGTAGGAAGCACAGTTTTTTTGTTCTGAGCAAGCTCACTGTTCGGACTTCATAGAAATCACAGAAGAGTAGAAGAGCGCTCTTTTCTCTAAAGCAGAGTGTGTTTCTTGTAAGGCGAGCTGGCGTTTGTTTCCTAGTCCTAAATGGAGTTCAATCACAGGTAGCTTCCGGTCCTTTGAGCAAGAGTTGTTTTCTGGTAAGGAAAGTCACTATTGTGCTCCCATTGCCATACACAGTGCAAATAGCACTCGCGTCTGTTCCCAGCAAGTACAGTGTATTGGACTGAGAGGAGCTACTGTTCTTGTCAGTTTCCTAAGCAGAGTTGAACTAGATATGGACCATGTGTGTAGGAAGCACAGTTCTTTTGTTCTGAGCAAGCTCACTGTTCGGACACCATAGGAAACACAGTAGAGTAGAAGAGTGCTCTTTTCTCAAAAGCAGAGTGTATTTCATGTAAGGCGAGCTAGCATTTCTTTCTCAGTCCTAAATGGAGTTGAATCATATGCAGTTTCTGGGCCTACGAGCAAGAGTTGTTTTATGGTAAGAAGAGTCATTGTTGCGCTGCAATTGCATACACAGGACAAATAGCACTGGCGTCTGTTCCCAGCAAGTACAGTGTATTGGACAGAAGAGGATCTACTGTTCTTGTCAGGTTCCTAAGCAGAGTTGAACTAGATGTGGCTGTGTGTGTAGGAAGCACAGTTTTTTTGTTCTGAGCAAGCTCACTGTTGGGAACACATAGGAAACAAAGTAGAATTGAAGAGTGCTCTTTTCTCAAAAGCAGAGTGTGTTTCTTGGAAGGCGAGCTAGCGTTTGTTTCCCAGTCCTAAATGGAGTTGAGTCACATGCAGTTTTTTGTCCTACGAGCAAGATTTGTGTTCTGGTAAGACGAGTCACTATTATGCTCCAATTGCCATACACAGTGCAAATAGAACTGGCGTCTGTTCCCCGCAAGTACAGTGTATAGGACTGAAGTGGAGCTACTGTTCTTGTCAGTTTCCTAAGCAGAGTTGAACTAGATATGGCTCGTGTGTGTAGGAAGCCCAGTTCTTTTGTTCTGAGCAAGCTCACTGTTCTGGCCCTATAGGAAACACAGTAGAGTAGAAGAGTGCTCTTTTCTCAAAAGCAGAGTGTGTTTCTTGTAAGGCGAGCTAGCGTTTGTTTCCCAGTCCTATATGGAGTTGAATCACATGCAGTTTCTGGTCCTACGAGCAAGAGTTGTTATCCGGTAAGGAAAGTCACTATTGCGCTCCCATTGCCTTCCACAGTGCAAATAGCACTCGCGTCTGTTCCCAGCAAGTACAGTGTATCGGACTGAAGAGAAGCTACTGTTCTTGTCAGTTTCCTAAGCAGAGTTGAACTAGATATGGCCCATTCTTGTAGGAAGCACAGTTCCTTTGTTCTGAGCAAGCTCACTGTTCGGACCCCATAGGAAACACAGTAGAGTAGAAGAGTGCTCTTTTCTCAAAAGCAGAATTTGTTTCATGTAAAGCGAGCTAGCATTTGTTTTCCAGTCCTAAATGGAGTTGAATCACATGCAGTTTCTGGTCCTACGAGCAAGAGTTGTTTTCTGGGGAAGAAAGTCAGTATTGCACTCCCATTGCCATACACAGTGCAAATAGCACTCGCATCTGTTCCCCGCAAGTACAGTGTATTGAACTGAAGAGGAGCTACTGTTCTTGTCAGTTTCCTAATCAGAGTTCAACTAGATATGGCCCGTGTGTGTAGGAAGCACAGTTCTTTTGTTCTGGGCAAGCTCACTGTTCTGGCGCTATAGGAAACACAGTAGAGTAGAAGTGTGCTCTTTTCTCTAAAGCAGAGAGTGTTTCTTGTAAGGCAAGCTAGCGTTTGTTTCCCAGTCCTAAATGGAGTTGAATGACATGCAGTTTCTGGTCCTACGAGCAAGAGTTGTTTTCTGGTAAGAAGAGTCACTATTGCGCTGCCATTGCCATACACAGGACAAATAGCACTGTTGTCTGTTTCCAGCAGTACAGTGTATTGGACTGAAGAGGAGCTACTGTTCTTGTCAGGTACCTAAGCAAAATTGAACTAAGTATGGCGGTGTGTGTAGGAAGCACGGTTTTTTTGTTCTGAGCAAGCTCACTGTTCGGACCTCATAGGAATCACAGAAGAATAGAAGAGTGCTCTTTCCTCTAAAGCAGAGTGTGTTTCTTGTAAGGCGAGCTCGCGTTTGTTTCCTAGTCCTAAATGGAATTGAATCCCATGCAGTTTCTGGTACTATGAGCAAGAGTTGTTTTCTGGTAAGGAAAGTAACTATTGTGCTCTCATTGCCATAAACAGTGCAAATAGCACTCGCGTCTGTTCCCAGCAAGTACAGTGTATCGGACTGAAGAGGAGCTATTGTTCTTGTCAGTTTCCTAAGCAGAGTTGAACTAGATATGGCCCGTGTGTGTAGAAAGCACAGTTCTTTTGTTCTGAGCAAGCTCACTGTTCTGGCCCTATAGGAAACACAGTAGAGTAGAAGAGTGCTCTTTTCTCTAAAGCAGAGTGTGTTTCTTGTAAGGCGAGCTAGCCTTTCTTTTCCAGTCCTAAATGGAGTTGAATCACATGCAGTTTCTGGTCCTACGAGCAAGAGTTGTTTTATGGTAAGAAGAGTCACTGTTGTGCTCCCATTGCCATTCACAGTGCAAATAGCTCTCGCATAGGTTCCCAGCAAGTACAGTGTATCGGACTGAAGAGGTGCTACTGTTCTTGTCAGTTTCCTAAGCAGAGTTGAACTAGATATGGCCCGTGTGTGTAGGAAGCACAGTTCTTTTGTTCTGAGCAAGCTCACTGTTCGGACCCCATAGAAAACACAGTAGAGTAGATGAGTGCTCTTTTCTCAAAAGCAGAGTGTTTTTCATGTAAGGCTTGCTAGCATTTGTTTCCCAGTCCTAAATGGAGTTGAATCACATGCAGTTTCTGGTCCTAGGAGCAAGAGTTGTTTTCTGGTAAGGAAAGTCACTATTGCGCTCCCATTGCCATACACAGTGCAAATAGCACTCGCGTCTGTTCCCAGCAAGTACAGTGTATTGGACCAAAGAGGAGCTACTGTTCTTGTCAGTTTCCTAAGCAGAGTTGAACTAGGTATGGCCCGTGTGTGTAGGAAGCACAGTTCTTTTGTTCTGGGCAAGCTCACTGTTCTGGCCCTTTGGGAAACACAGTAGAGTAGAAGTGTGCTCTCTTCTCTAAAGCAGAGAGTGTTTCTTGTAAGGCAAGCTAGCGTTTGTTTCCCAGTCCTAAATGGAGTTGAATGACATGCAGTTTCTGGTCCTATGAGCAAGAGTTGTTTTCTGGTAAGAAGAGTCACTATTGCGCTGCCATTGCCATACACAGGACAAATAGCACTGTTGTCTGTTTCCAGCAGTACAGTGTATTGGACTGAAGAGGAGCTACTGTTCTTGTCAGGTACCTAAGCAGAATTGAACTAAGTATGGCGGTGTGTGTAGGAAGCACGGTTTTTTTGTTCTGAGCAAGCTCACTGTTCGGACCACATAGGAATCACAGAAGAGTAGAAGAGTGCTCTTTTATCTAAAGCAGAGTGTTTTTCTTGTAAGGCGAGCTCGCATTTGTTTCCTAGTCCTAAATGGAGGTGAATCCCATGCAGTTTCTGGTACTATGAGCAAGAGTTGTTTTCTGGTAAGGAAAGTCACTATTGTGCTCCCATTGCCATCAACAGTGCAAATAGCACTCGCGTCTGTTCCCAGCAAGTACAGTGTATTGGACCGAAGAGGAGCTACTGTTCTTGTCAGTTTCCTAAGCAGAGTTGAACGAGATATGTCCCGTGTGTGTAGGAAGCACAGTTCTTTTGTTCTGAGCAAGGTCACTGTTTGGAACCCATAGGAAACACAGTAGAGTAGAAGAGTGCTCTTTACTCAAAAGCAGAGTGTATTTTTTGTAAGGCAAGCTAGCGTTTGCTTCCCAGTCCTAAGTGGAGTTGAATCACATGCAGTTTCTGGTCCTACAAGCAAGAGTTGTTTTCTGGTAAGGAAGTCACTATTGCGCTCCCATTGCCATACACAGTGCAAATAGCACTCGATCTGTTCCCAGGAAGTACAGTGTATTGGACTGAAGAGGAGCTACTGTTCTCGTCAGTTTCCTAAGCAGAGTTGAACTAGATATGGCCCGTGTGTGTAGGAAGCACAGTTCTTTTCTTCTGAGCAAGCTCACTGTTCTGGCCCTATGGGAAACACAGTAGAGTAGAAGAGTGCTCTTTTCTCAAAAGCAGAGTGTGTTTCTTGTAAGGCGAGGTAGCGTTTGTTTCCCAGTCCTAAATGGAGTTGAATCCCATGCAGTTTCTGGTCCTACGAGCAAGAGTTTTTTTCTGGTAAGAAGAGAAACTATTGTGCTCCCATTGTCATACACAGGGCAAATAGCACTGGCGTCTTTTCCCAGCATGTAGAGTATATTGGACTGAAGAGGAGCTACTGTTCTTGTCAGTTTCCTAAGCAGAATTGAACTGGATATGGCCATGCGTGTAGGAAGCACAGTTCTTTTGTTCTGAGCAAGCTCGCTGTACTGGCCATATAGGAAACTCAGTAGAGTAGAAGAGTGCTCTTTTCTCAAAAGCAGAGTGTGTTTCTTGTAAGGCGAGCTAGTGTTTGTTTCCCAGTCCTAAATGGAGTTGAATCACATGCAGTTTCTGGTCCTACGAGCAAGGGTTGTTTTCTGGTAAGGAAAGTCACTATTGCGCTCCCATTGCCATACACAGTGCAAATAGCACTCTCGTCTGTTGCCAGCAAGTACAGTGTATTGGACTGAAGAGGAGCTACTGTTCTTGTCAGTTTCCTAAGCAGAGTTGAACGAGATATGGCCTGTGTGTGTAGGAAGCACAATTCTCTTGTTCTGAGCAAGCTCAGTGTTCTGGCCCTATAGGAAACACAGTAGAGTAGAAGAGTGCTCTTTTCTCTAAAGCAGAGTGTGTTTCTTGTAAGGCGAGCTCGTGTTTGTTTCCTAGTCCTAAATGGAGTTGAATCACATGCAGTTTCTGGTCCTACGAGCAAGAGTTGTTTTCTGGGAAAGAAAGTCACTATTGCACTCCCATTGACATACACATTACTAATAGCACTCGCGTCTGTTCCCAGCAAGTACAGTGTATTGGATTGAATAGGAGCTACTGTTCTTGTCAGTTTCCTAAGCAGAGTTGAACTAGATAGGGTCTGTGTGTGTAGGAAGCACAGTTTTTTGTTCTGAGCATGCTCACTGTTTGGACCCCATAGGAAACACAGTAGAGTAGAAGAGTGCTTTTTTCTCAAAAGCAGAGTGTGTTTCTTGTAAGGCGAGCTATCGTTTGTTTCACAGTCCTAAATGGAGTTGAATCACATGCAGTTTCTGGTCCTATGAGCAAGAGTTGTTTTCTGGTAAGAAGAGTCACTATTGTGCTGCCATTGCCATACACAGGACAAATAGCAATGGCGTCTGTTCCTAGCAAGTACAGTGTATTGGACTGAAGAGGATCTACTGTTCTTGTCAGGTTTATAAGCAGATTTGAACTAGATATGGCCGTGTGTGTAGAAGCACAGTTTTTTTGTTCTGAGCAAGCTCAATGTTCGGACCCCATAGGAAACACAGTAGAGAAGAAGAGTGCTCTTTTCTCTAAAGCAGAGTGTGTTTCTTGTAAGGCGAGCTAGCATTTGTTTCCCAGTCCTAAATGGAGTTGAATCACATGCAGTTTCTGATCCTACGAGCAAGAGTTGTTTTCTGGAAATGAAAGTCACTATTGCGCTCCCATTGCCATACACAGTGCAAATAGCACTGGCGTCTGTTCCCAGCAAGTATAGTGTTTTGGACTGAAGAGGAGCTACTGTTCTTGTCAGGTTCCTAAGCAGAGTTGAAATAGATATGGCCTTGTGTGTAGGAAGCACAGTTTTATTGTTCTGAGCAAGCTCACTGTTGGGAACACATAGGAAACACAGTAGAATGGAAGAGTGCTCTTTTCTCAAAAGCAGAGTGTCTTTCTTTTAAGGCGAGCTAGCGTTTGTTTCCCAGTCCTAAATGGAGTTGAGTCACATGCAGTTTTTTGTCCTACGAGTAAGATTGGTTTTCTGGTAAGACGAGTCACTATTGTGCTCCAATTGCCATACACAGTGCAAATAGCACTGGCGAATTTTCCCCGCAAGTACAGTGTATCGGACTGAAGAGGAGCTACTGTTCTTGTCAGTTTCCTAAGCAGAGTTGAACTAGATATGGCCGTTCGTGTAGGAAGCACAGTTCTTTTGTTCTGAGCAAGCTCAATGTTCGGACCCTATAGGAAACACAGTAGAGTAGAAGAGTGCTCTTTTCTCAAAAGCAGAATATGTGTCATGTAAAGCAAGCTAGCATTTGTTTCCCAGTCCTAAATGGAGTTGAATCCCATGCAGTTCTGGTCCTACGAGCAAGAGTTGTTTTCTATGGAAGAAAGTCAGTATTGCACTCCCATTGCCATACACAGTGCAAATAGCACTCGCATCTGTTCCCAGCAAGTACAGTGTATCGAACTGAAGAGGAGCTACTGTTCTTGTCAGTTTCCTAATCAGAGTTGAACTAGATATGGTCCGTGTGTGTAGGAAGCACAGTTCTTTTGTTCTGGGCAAGCTCACTGTTCTGGCCGTGTAGGAAACACAGTAGAGTCGAAGTGTGCTCTTTTCTCTAAAGCAGAGAGTGTTTCTTGTAAGACAAGCTAGCGTTTGTTTCCAAGTCCTAAGTGGAGTTGAATGACATGCAGTTTCTGGTCCTACGAGCAAGAGTTGTTTTCTGGTAAGAAGAGTCACTATTGCGCTGCCATTGCCATACACAGGACAAATAGCACTGTTGTCTGTTTCCAGCAGTACAGTGTATTGGACTGAAGAGGAGCTACTGTTCTTGTCAGGTACCTAAGCAGAATTGAACTAAGTATGGCGGTGTGTGTAGGAAGCACAGTTTTTTTGTTCTGAGCAAGCTCACTGTTCGGACTTCATAGGAATCACAGAAGAGTAGAAGAGTGCTCTTTTCTCTAAAGCAGAGTGTGTTTCTTGTAAGGCGAGCTAGTGTTTGTTTCACAGTCCTAAATGGAGTCGAATCACATGAAGTTTCTGGTCCTATGAGCAAGAGTTGTTTTCTGGTAAGAAGAGTCACTATTTTGCTCCCATTGTCATACACAGTGCAAACAGCACTGGCGTCTGTTCCCAGCATGTACAGTGTATTGGACTGAAGAGGATCTACTGTTCTTTTCATGTTCCTAAGCAGAGTTGAACTAGATATGGCAGTGTGTGTAGGAAGCACACTTCTTTTGTTCTGAGCAAGCTCACTCTTCTGGCCCTGTAGGAAACACAGTAGAGTAGAAGAGTGCTCTTTTCTCAAAAGCAGAGTGTATTTCATGTAAGGCGAGCTAGCATTTGTTTCTCAGTCCTAAATGGAGTTGAATCACATGCAGTTTCTGGGCCTACGAGCAAGAGTTGTTTTATGATAAGAAGAGTCATTGTTGCGCTGCAATTGCCATACACAGGACAAATAGCACTGGCGTCTGTTCCCAGCAAGTACAGTGTATTGGACTGAAGAGGAGCTACTGTTCTTGTCAGGATCCTAAGCAGAGTTGAACTAGATATGGCCCGTGTGTGTAGGAAGCACAGTTCTTTTGTTCTGAGCAAGCTCACTGTTCGGACCCCATAGGAAACACAGTAGATTAGAAGAGTGCTCTTTTCTCAAAAGCAGAGTGTGTTTCATGTAAGGCTTGCTAGCATTTGTTTCCCAGTCCTAAATGGAGTTGAATCACATGCAGTTTCTGGTCCTACGAGCAAGAGTTGTTTTCTGGTAAGGAAAGTCACTATTGTGCTCCCATTGCCATACACAGTGCAAATAGCACTCGCGTCTGTTCCCAGCAATTACAGTGTATCGGACTGAAGAGGAGCTACTGTTCTTGTCAGTTTCCTAACCAGAGTTGAACTAGATATGGCCCGTTCGTGTAGGAAGCACAGTTCCTTTTCTGGGCAAGCTCACTCTTCGGACCCCATAGGAAACACAGTAGAGTATAGAGTGCTCTTTTCTCAAAAGCAGAATGTGTTTCATGTAAGGCGACCTAGCATTTGTTTCCCAGTCCTAAATGGAGTTGAATCACATGCAGTTTCTGGTCCTACGAGCAAGTGTTGTTTTCTGGGGAAGAAAGTCAGTATTGCACTCCCATTGCCATACACAGTGCAAATAGCACTCGCATCTGTTCCCAGCAAGTATAGTGTATTGAACTGAAGAGGAGCTACTGTTCTTGTCAGTTTCCTAAGCAGAGTTGAACTAGATATGGCCCGTGTTTGTAGGAATCACAGTTCTTTTGTTCTGGGCAAGCTCACTGTTCTGTCCCTATAGGAAACACAGTAGAGTCGAAGTGTGCTCTTTTCTCTAAAGCAGAGAGTGTTTCTTGTAAGGCAAGGTAGCGTTTGTTTCCCAGTCCTAAATGGAGTTGAATGACACGCAGTTTCTGGTCGTACGAGCAAGAGTTGTTTTCTGGTAAGAAGAGTCACTATTGCGCTGCCACTGCCATACACAGGACAAATAGCACTGTTGTCTGTTTCCAGCAGTACAGTGTATTGGACTGAAGAGGAGCTACTGTTCTTGTCAGGTACCTAAGCAGAATTGAACTAAGTATGGCGGTGTGTGGAGGAAGCATTTTTTTTTGTTCTGAGCAAACTCACTGTTCGGACCACATAGGAATCACAGAAGAATTGAAGAGTGCTCTTTTCTCTAAAGCAGAGTGTGTTTCTTGTAAGGCGAGCTGGCTTTTGTTTCCTAGTCCTAATTGGAGTGGAATCACATGAAGTTTCTGGTCCTACGACCAAGAGTTTTTTTCTGGTAAGGAAAGTCACTATTGCACTCCCATTGCCATACACAGTGCAAATAGCATTCGCATCTGTTCCCAGCAAGTACAGTGTATTGAACTGAAGAGGAGCTACTGTTCTTGTCAGTTTCCTAAGCAGAGTTGAACTAGATATGGCCCGTGTGTTTAGGAAGCACAGTTCTTTTGTTCTGAGCAAGCTCACTGTTCTGGCCCTATAGGAAACACAGAAGAGTAGAAGAGTGCTCTTTTCTCTAAAGCAGAGTGTGTTTCTTGTAAGGCGAGCTAGCGTTTGTTTCCCAGTCCTAAATGGAGTTGAATCACATGCAATTTCTGGTCCTACGAGCAAGAGTTGTTTTCCGGTAAGGAAAGTCACTATTGCGCTGCCATTGCCATACACAGGACAAATAGCACTGTTGGCTCTTTCCAGCAGTACAGTGTATTGGACTGAAGAGGAGCTACTGTTCTTGTAAGGTACCTAAGCAGAATTGAACTAAGTATGGCGGTGTGTGTAGGAAGCACAGTTTTTTTGTTCTGAGCAAGCTCACTGTTCGGACCTCATAGGAATCACAGAAGAGTAGAAGAGTGCTCTTTTCTCTAAAGCAGAGTGTGTTTCTTGTAAGGCGAGCTGGCGTTTGTTTCCTAGTCCTAAATGGAGTTCAATCACAGGCAATTTCCGGTCCTATGAGGAAGAGTTGTTTTCTGGTAAGGAAAGTCACTATTGTGCTCCCATTGCCATACACAGTGCAAATAGCACTCGCGTCTGTTCCCAGCAAGTAGAGTGTATTGGACTGAAGAGGAACTACTGTTCTTGTCAGTTTCCTAAGCAGAGTTGAACTAGATATGGACCATGTGTGTAGGAAGCACAGTTCTTTTGTTCTGAGCAAGCTCACTGTTCAGACACCATAGGAAACACAGTAGAGTAGAAGAGTGCTCTTTTCTCAAAAGCAGAGTGTATTTCATGTAAGGCGAGCTAGCATTTGTTTCTCAGTCCTAAATGGAGTTGAATCATATGCAGTTTCTGGGCCTACGAGCAAGAGTTGTTTTATGGTAAGAAGAGTCATTGTTGCGCTGCAATTGCCATACACAGGACAAATAGCACTGGTGTCTGTTCCCAGCAAATACAGTGTATTGGACTGAAGAGGATCTACTGTTCTTGTCAGGTTCCTAAGCAGAGTTGAACTAGATATTGCCGTGTGTGTAGGAAGCACAGTTTTTTTGTTCTGAGCAAGCTCACTGTTGGGAACACATAGGAAACAAAGTAGAATTGAAGAGTGCTCTTTTCTCAAAAGCAGAGTGTGTTTCTTGGAAGGCGAGCTAGCGTTTGTTTCCCAGTCCTAAAGGAGTTGAGTCACATGCAGTTTTTTGTCCTACGAGCAAGATTTGTTTTCTGGTAAGACGAGTCACTATTATGCTCCAATTGCCATACACAGTGCAAATAGAACTGGCGTCTGTTCCCAGCAAGTACAGTGTATAGGACTGAAGTGGAGCTACTGTTCTTGTCAGTTTCCTAAGCAGAGTTGAACTAGATATGGCCCGTGTGTGTAGGAAGCACAGTTCTTTTGTTCTGAGCAAGCTCACTGTTCGGACCCCATATGAAAAACAGTAGAGTAGAAGAGTGCTCTTTTCTCAAAAACAGAGTGTGTTTCATGTAAGGCTTGCTAGCATTTGTTTCCCAGTCCTAAATGGAGTTGAATCACATGCAGTTTCTGGTCCTAGGAGCAAGAGTTGTTTTCTGGAAAGGAAAGTCACTATTGCGCTCACATTGCCATCCACAGTGCAAATAGCACTCGCGTCTGTTCCCAGCAAGTACAGTGTATCAGACTGAAGAGCAGCTACTGTTCTTGTCAGTTTCTTAAGCAGAGTTGAACTAGATATGGCCCGTGTGTAGGAAGGACAGTTCTTTTGTTCTGAGCAAGCTCACTCTTCTGGCCCTATGGAAACACAGTAGAGTAGAAGAGTGCTCTTTTCTCTAAAGCAGAGTGTGTTTCTTCTAAGGCAAGCTAGCGTTTGTTTCCCAGTCCTAAATGGAGTTGAATCACATGCAGTTTCTGGTCCTACGAGCAAGAGTTGTTATCCGGTAAGGAAAGTCACTATTGCGCTCCCATTGCCATACACAGTGCAAATAGCACTCGCGTCTGTTCCCAGCAAGTACAGTGTATCGGACTGAAGAGGAGCTACTGTTCTTGTCAGTTTCCTAATCACAGTTGAACTAGATATGGCCCGTTCGTGTAGGAAGCACAGTTCCTTTGTTCTGAGCAAGCTCACTGTTCGGACCCCATAGGAAACACAGTAGAGTAGAAGAGTGCTCTTTTCTCAAAAGCAGAATGTGTTTCATGTAAGGCGAGCTAGCATTGTTTCCCAGTCCTAAATGGAGTTGAATCACATGCAGTTTCTGGTCCTACGAGCAAGAGTTGTTTTCTGGGGAAGAAAGTCAGTATTGCACTCCCATTGCCATACACAGTGCAAATAGCACTCGCATCTGTTGCCAGCAAGTACAGTGTATTGAACTGAAGAGGAGCTACTGTTCTTGTCAGTTTCCTAAGCAGAGTTGAACTAGATATGGCCCGTGTGTGTAGGAAGCACAGTTCTTTTTTTCTGGGCAAGCTCACTGTTCTGGCCCTATAGGAAACACAGTAGACTAGAAGTGTGCTCTCTTCTCTAAAGCAGAGAGTGTTTCTTGTAAGGCAAGCTAGCGTTTGTTTCCCAGTCCTAAATGGAGTTGAATGACATGCAGTTTCTGGTCCTACGAGCAAGAGTTGTTTTCTGGTAAGAAGAGTCACTATTGCGCTGCCATTGCCATACACAGGACAAATAGCACTGTTGTCTGTTTTCAGCAGTACAGTGTATTGGACTGAAGAGGAGCTACTGTTTTTGTCAGGTACCTAAGCAGAATTGAACTAAGTATGGCGGTGTGTGTAGGAAGCACGGTTTTTTTGTTCTGAGCAAGCTCACTGTTCGGACCACATAGGAATCACAGAAGAGTAGAAGAGTGCTCTTTTATCTAAAGCAGAGTGTTTTTCTTGTAAGGCGAGCTTGCATTTGTTTCCTAGTCCTAAATGGAGGTGAATCCCATGCAGTTTGTGGTACTATGAGCAAGAGTTGTTTTCTGGTAAGGAAAGTCACTATTGTGCTCCCATTGCCATAAACAGTGCAAATAGCACTCGCGTCTGTTCCCAGCAAGTACAGTGTATCGGACTGAAGAGGAGCTATTGTTCTTGTCAGTTTCCTAAGCAGAGTTGAACTAGATATGGCCCGTGTGTGTAGAAAGCACAGTTCTTTTGTTCTGAGCAAGCTCACTGTTCTGGCCCTATAGGAAACACAGTAGAGTAGAAGAGTGCTCTTTTCTCTAAAGCAGAGTGTGTTTCTTGTAAGGCGAGCTAGCCTTTCTTTTCCAGTACTAAATGGAGTTGAATCACATGCAGTTTCTGGTCCTACGAGCAAGAGTTGTTTTATGGTAAGAAGAGTCACTGTTGCGCTGCAATTGCCATACACAGGACAAATAGCACTGGCGTCTTTTCCCAGCAAGTACAGTGTATTGGACTGAAGAGGATCTACTGTTCTTGTCTGGTTCCTAAACAGAATTGAACTAAATATGGCCGTGTGTGTAGGAAGCACAGTTCTTTTGTTCTGAGCAAGCTCACTGTTCTGGCCCTATAGGAAACACAGTAGAGTAGAAGTGTGCTCTTTTCTCTAAAGCAGAGTGTGTTTCTTGTAAGGCGAGCTAGCGTTTGTTTCCCAGTCCTAAATGGAGTTGAATCACATGCAGGTTCTGGTCCTATGAGCAAGAGTTGTTTTCCGGTAAGGAAAGTCACTATTGCGCTGCCATTGCCATACACAGGACAAATAGCACTGTTGTCTCTTTCCAGCAGTACAGTGTATTGGACTGAAGAGGAGCTACTGTTCTTGTCAGGTACTTAAGCAGAATTGAACTAAGTATGGCGGTGTGTGTAAGAAGCACAGTTTTTTTGTTCTGAGCAAGCTCACTGTTCGGACTTCATAGAAATCACAGAAGAGTAGAAGAGCGCTCTTTTCTCTAAAGCAGAGTGTGTTTCTTGTAAGGCGAGCTGGCGTTTGTTTCCTAGTCCTAAATGGAGTTCAATCACAGGTAGCTTCCGGTCCTTTGAGCAAGAGTTGTTTTCTGGTAAGGAAAGTCACTATTGTGCTCCCATTGCCATACACAGTGCAAATAGCACTCGCGTCTGTTCCCAGCAAGTACAGTGTATTGGACTGAGAGGAGCTACTGTTCTTGTCAGTTTCCTAAGCAGAGTTGAACTAGATATGGACCATGTGTGTAGGAAGCACAGTTCTTTTGTTCTGAGCAAGCTCACTGTTCGGACACCATAGGAAACACAGTAGAGTAGAAGAGTGCTCTTTTCTCAAAAGCAGAGTGTATTTCATGTAAGGCGAGCTAGCATTTCTTTCTCAGTCCTAAATGGAGTTGAATCATATGCAGTTTCTGGGCCTACGAGCAAGAGTTGTTTTATGGTAAGAAGAGTCATTGTTGCGCTGCAATTGCATACACAGGACAAATAGCACTGGCGTCTGTTCCCAGCAAGTACAGTGTATTGGACAGAAGAGGATCTACTGTTCTTGTCAGGTTCCTAAGCAGAGTTGAACTAGATGTGGCTGTGTGTGTAGGAAGCACAGTTTTTTTGTTCTGAGCAAGCTCACTGTTGGGAACACATAGGAAACAAAGTAGAATTGAAGAGTGCTCTTTTCTCAAAAGCAGAGTGTGTTTCTTGGAAGGCGAGCTAGCGTTTGTTTCCCAGTCCTAAATGGAGTTGAGTCACATGCAGTTTTTTGTCCTACGAGCAAGATTTGTGTTCTGGTAAGACGAGTCACTATTATGCTCCAATTGCCATACACAGTGCAAATAGAACTGGCGTCTGTTCCCCGCAAGTACAGTGTATAGGACTGAAGTGGAGCTACTGTTCTTGTCAGTTTCCTAAGCAGAGTTGAACTAGATATGGCTCGTGTGTGTAGGAAGCCCAGTTCTTTTGTTCTGAGCAAGCTCACTGTTCTGGCCCTATAGGAAACACAGTAGAGTAGAAGAGTGCTCTTTTCTCAAAAGCAGAGTGTGTTTCTTGTAAGGCGAGCTAGCGTTTGTTTCCCAGTCCTATATGGAGTTGAATCACATGCAGTTTCTGGACCTATGAGCAAGAATTGTTTTCTGATAAGGAAAGTCACTATTGCGCTCCCATTGCCATACACAGTGCAAGTAGCACACGCGTCTGTTCCCAGCAAGTACAGTGTATTGGACTGAAGAGGATCTACTTGTCTTGTCAGGTTAGTAAGCAGACTTGAACTAGATATGGCCGTGTCTGTAGGAAGCACAGTTTTTTTGTTCTGAGCAAGCTTACTGTTCGGAACCCATAGGAAACACAGTAGAGTAGAAGAGTGCTCTTTACTCTAAAGCAGAGTGTGCTTCTTGTAAGGCGAGCTAGCGTTTGTTTCCCAGTCCTAAATGGAGTTGAATCACATGCAGTTTCTGGTCCTACGAGCAAGAGTTGTTATCCGGTAAGGAAAGTCACTATTGCGCTCCCATTGCCTTCCACAGTGCAAATAGCACTCGCGTCTGTTCCCAGCAAGTACAGTGTATCGGACTGAAGAGAAGCTACTGTTCTTGTCAGTTTCCTAAGCAGAGTTGAACTAGATATGGCCCATTCTTGTAGGAAGCACAGTTCCTTTGTTCTGAGCAAGCTCACTGTTCGGACCCCATAGGAAACACAGTAGAGTAGAAGAGTGCTCTTTTCTCAAAAGCAGAATTTGTTTCATGTAAAGCGAGCTAGCATTTGTTTTCCAGTCCTAAATGGAGTTGAATCACATGCAGTTTCTGGTCCTACGAGCAAGAGCTGTTTTCTGGGGAAGAAAGTCAGTATTGCACTCCCATTGCCATACACAGTGCAAATAGCACTCGCATCTGTTCCCCGCAAGTACAGTGTATTTAACTGAAGAGGAGCTACTGTTCTTGTCAGTTTCCTAATCAGAGTTCAACTAGATATGGCCCGTGTGTGTAGGAAGCACAGTTCTTTTGTTCTGGGCAAGCTCACTGTTCTGGCGCTATAGGAAACACAGTAGAGTAGAAGTGTGCTCTTTTCTCTAAAGCAGAGAGTGTTTCTTGTAAGGCAAGCTAGCGTTTGTTTCCCAGTCCTAAATGGAGTTGAATGACATGCAGTTTCTGGTCCTACGAGCAAGAGTTGTTTTCTGGTAAGAAGAGTCACTATTGCGCTGCCATTGCCATACACAGGACAAATAGCACTGTTGTCTGTTTCCAGCAGTACAGTGTATTGGACTGAAGAGGAGCTACTGTTCTTGTCAGGTACCTAAGCAAAATTGAACTAAGTATGGCGGTGTGTGTAGGAAGCACGGTTTTTTTGTTCTGAGCAAGCTCACTGTTCGGACCTCATAGGAATCACAGAAGAATAGAAGAGTGCTCTTTCCTCTAAAGCAGAGTGTGTTTCTTGTAAGGCGAGCTCGCGTTTGTTTCCTAGTCCTAAATGGAATTGAATCCCATGCACTTTCTGGTACTATGAGCAAGAGTTGTTTTCTGGTAAGGAAAGTAACTATTGTGCTCTCATTGCCATAAACAGTGCAAATAGCACTCGCGTCTGTTCCCAGCAAGTACAGTGTATCGGACTGAAGAGGAGCTATTGTTCTTGTCAGTTTCCTAAGCAGAGTTGAACTAGATATGGCCCGTGTGTAGGAAGGACAGTTCTTTTGTTCTGAGCAAGCTCACTGTTCTGGCCCTATAGGAAACACAGTAGAGTAGAAGAGTGCTCTTTTCTCTAAAGCAGAGTGTGTTTCTTGTAAGGCGAGCTAGCCTTTCTTTTCCAGTCCTAAATGGAGTTGAATCACATGCAGTTTCTGGTCCTACGAGCAAGAGTTGTTTTATGGTAAGAAGAGTCACTGTTGTGCTCCCATTGCCATTCACAGTGCAAATAGCTCTCGCATAGGTTCCCAGCAAGTACAGTGTATCGGACTGAAGAGGTGCTACTGTTCTTGTCAGTTTCCTAAGCAGAGTTGAACTAGATATGGCCCGTGTGTGTAGGAAGCACAGTTCTTTTGTTCTGAGCAAGCTCACTATTCGGACCCCATAGAAAACACAGTAGAGTAGATGAGTGCTCTTTTCTCAAAAGCAGAGTGTTTTTCATGTAAGGCTTGCTAGCATTTGTTTCCCAGTCCTAAATGGAGTTGAATCACATGCAGTTTCTGGTCCTAGGAGCAAGAGTTGTTTTCTGGTAAGGAAAGTCACTATTGCGCTCCCATTGCCATACACAGTGCAAATAGCACTCGCGTCTGTTCCCAGCAAGTACAGTGTATTGGACCGAAGAGGAGCTACTGTTCTTGTCAGTTTCCTAAGCAGAGTTGAACTAGGTATGGCCCGTGTGTGTAGGAAGCACAGTTCTTTTGTTCTGGGTAAGCTCACTGTTCTGGCCCTTTGGGAAACACAGTAGAGTAGAAGTGTGCTCTCTTCTCTAAAGCAGAGAGTGTTTCTTGTAAGGCAAGCTAGCGTTTGTTTCCCAGTCCTAAATGGAGTTGAATGACATGCAGTTTCTGTTCCTACGAGCAAGAGTTGTTTTCTGGTAAGAAGAGTCACTATTGCGCTGCCATTGCCATACACAGGACAAATAGCACTGTTGTCTGTTTCCAGCAGTACAGTGTATTGGACTGAAGAGGAGCTACTGTTCTTGTCAGGTACCTAAGCAGAATTGAACTAAGTATGGCGGTGTGTGTAGGAAGCACGGTTTTTTTGTTCTGAGCAAGCTCACTGTTCGGACCACATAGGAATCACAGAAGAGTAGAAGAGTGCTCTTTTATCTAAAGCAGAGTGTTTTTCTTGTAAGGCGAGCTCGCATTTGTTTCCTAGTCCTAAATGGAGGTGAATCCCATGCAGTTTCTGGTACTATGAGCAAGAGTTGTTTTCTGGTAAGGAAAGTCACTATTGTGCTCCCATTGCCATCAACAGTGCAAATAGCACTCGCGTCTGTTCCCAGCAAGTACAGTGTATTGGACCGAAGAGGAGCTACTGTTCTTGTCAGTTTCCTAAGCAGAGTTGAACGAGATATGTCCCGTGTGTGTAGGAAGCACAGTTCTTTTGTTCTGAGCAAGGTCACTGTTTGGAACCCATAGGAAACACAGTAGAGTAGAAGAGTGCTCTTTACTCAAAAGCAGAGTGTATTTTTTGTAAGGCAAGCTAGCGTTTGCTTCCCAGTCCTAAGTGGAGTTGAATCACATGCAGTTTCTGGTCCTACAAGCAAGAGTTGTTTTCTGGTAAGGAAGTCACTATTGCGCTCCCATTGCCATACACAGTGCAAATAGCACTCGATCTGTTCCCAGGAAGTACAGTGTATTGGACTGAAGAGGAGCTACTGTTCTCGTCAGTTTCCTAAGCAGAGTTGAACTAGATATGGCCCGTGTGTGTAGGAAGCACAGTTCTTTTCTTCTGAGCAAGCTCACTGTTCTGGCCCTATGGGAAACACAGTAGAGTAGAAGAGTGCTCTTTTCTCAAAAGCAGAGTGTGTTTCTTGTAAGGCGAGGTAGCGTTTGTTTCCCAGTCCTAAATGGAGTTGAATCCCATGCAGTTTCTGGTCCTACGAGCAAGAGTTTTTTTCTGGTAAGAAGAGAAACTATTGTGCTCCCATTGTCATACACAGGGCAAATAGCACTGGCGTCTTTTCCCAGCATGTAGAGTATATTGGACTGAAGAGGAGCTACTGTTCTTGTCAGTTTCCTAAGCAGAATTGAACTGGATATGGCCATGCGTGTAGGAAGCACAGTTCTTTTGTTCTGAGCAAGCTCGCTGTACTGGCCATATAGGAAACTCAGTAGAGTAGAAGAGTGCTCTTTTCTCAAAAGCAGAGTGTGTTTCTTGTAAGGCGAGCTAGTGTTTGTTTCCCAGTCCTAAATGGAGTTGAATCACATGCAGTTTCTGGTCCTACGAGCAAGGGTTGTTTTCTGGTAAGGAAAGTCACTATTGCGCTCCCATTGCCATACACAGTGCAAATAGCACTCTCGTCTGTTGCCAGCAAGTACAGTGTATTGGACTGAAGAGGAGCTACTGTTCTTGTCAGTTTCCTAAGCAGAGTTGAACGAGATATGGCCTGTGTGTGTAGGAAGCACAATTCTCTTGTTCTGAGCAAGCTCAGTGTTCTGGCCCTATAGGAAACACAGTAGAGTAGAAGAGTGCTCTTTTCTCTAAAGCAGAGTGTGTTTCTTGTAAGGCGAGCTCGTGTTTGTTTCCTAGTCCTAAATGGAGTTGAATCACATGCAGTTTCTGGTCCTACGAGCAAGAGTTGTTTTCTGGGAAAGAAAGTCACTATTGCACTCCCATTGACATACACATTACTAATAGCACTCGCGTCTGTTCCCAGCAAGTACAGTGTATTGGATTGAATAGGAGCTACTGTTCTTGTCAGTTTCCTAAGCAGAGTTGAACTAGATAGGGTCTGTGTGTGTAGGAAGCACAGTTTTTTGTTCTGAGCATGCTCACTGTTTGGACCCCATAGGAAACACAGTAGAGTAGAAGAGTGCTTTTTTCTCAAAAGCAGAGTGTGTTTCTTGTAAGGCGAGCTATCGTTTGTTTCACAGTCCTAAATGGAGTTGAATCACATGCAGTTTCTGGTCCTATGAGCAAGAGTTGTTTTCTGGTAAGAAGAGTCACTATTGTGCTGCCATTGCCATACACAGGACAAATAGCAATGGCGTCTGTTCCTAGCAAGTACAGTGTATTGGACTGAAGAGGATCTACTGTTCTTGTCAGGTTTATAAGCAGATTTGAACTAGATATGGCCGTGTGTGTAGAAGCACAGTTTTTTTGTTCTGAGCAAGCTCAATGTTCGGACCCCATAGGAAACACAGTAGAGAAGAAGAGTGCTCTTTTCTCTAAAGCAGAGTGTGTTTCTTGTAAGGCGAGCTAGCATTTGTTTCCCAGTCCTAAATGGAGTTGAATCACATGCAGTTTCTGATCCTACGAGCAAGAGTTGTTTTCTGGAAATGAAAGTCACTATTGCGCTCCCATTGCCATACACAGTGCAAATAGCACTGGCGTCTGTTCCCAGCAAGTATAGTGTTTTGGACTGAAGAGGAGCTACTGTTCTTGTCAGGTTCCTAAGCAGAGTTGAAATAGATATGGCCTTGTGTGTAGGAAGCACAGTTTTATTGTTCTGAGCAAGCTCACTGTTGGGAACACATAGGAAACACAGTAGAATGGAAGAGTGCTCTTTTCTCAAAAGCAGAGTGTCTTTCTTTTAAGGCGAGCTAGCGTTTGTTTCCCAGTCCTAAATGGAGTTGAGTCACATGCAGTTTTTTGTCCTACGAGTAAGATTGGTTTTCTGGTAAGACGAGTCACTATTGTGCTCCAATTGCCATACACAGTGCAAATAGCACTGGCGAATTTTCCCCGCAAGTACAGTGTATCGGACTGAAGAGGAGCTACTGTTCTTGTCAGTTTCCTAAGCAGAGTTGAACCGTTGGCCGTTCGTGTAGGAAGCACAGTTCTTTTGTTCTGAGCAAGCTCAATGTTCGGACCCTATAGGAAACACAGTAGAGTAGAAGAGTGCTCTTTTCTCAAAAGCAGAATATGTGTCATGTAAAGCAAGCTAGCATTTGTTTCCCAGTCCTAAATGGAGTTGAATCCCATGCAGTTCTGGTCCTACGAGCAAGAGTTGTTTTCTATGGAAGAAAGTCAGTATTGCACTCCCATTGCCATACACAGTGCAAATAGCACTCGCATCTGTTCCCAGCAAGTACAGTGTATCGAACTGAAGAGGAGCTACTGTTCTTGTCAGTTTCCTAATCAGAGTTGAACTAGATATGGTCCGTGTGTGTAGGAAGCACAGTTCTTTTGTTCTGGGCAAGCTCACTGTTCTGGCCGTGTAGGAAACACAGTAGAGTCGAAGTGTGCTCTTTTCTCTAAAGCAGAGAGTGTTTCTTGTAAGACAAGCTAGCGTTTGTTTCCAAGTCCTAAGTGGAGTTGAATGACATGCAGTTTCTGGTCCTACGAGCAAGAGTTGTTTTCTGGTAAGAAGAGTCACTATTGCGCTGCCATTGCCATACACAGTGCAAATAGCACTCCCAGCAAGTATAGTGTATTGGACTGAAGAGGAGCTACTGTTCTTGTCAGTTTCCTAAGCAGAGTTGAACTAGATATGGCCCGTGTGTGTAGGAAGCACAGTTCTTTTGTTCTGAGCAAGCTCACTTTTCGGACCCCATAGGAAACACAGTAGACTAGAAGAGTGCTCTTTTCTCTAAAGCAGAGTGTGTTTCTTGTAAGGCGAGCTAGCCTTGGTTTCCCAGTCCTAAATGGAGTTGAATCACATGCAGTTTCTGGTCCTACGAGGAAGAGTTTTTTTATGGCAGGAAAAGTCACTGTTGTGCTGCCATTGCCATACACAGGACAAATAGCACTGTTGTCTGTTCCCAGCAGTACAGTGTATTGGAATGAAAAGGATCTACTGTTCTTTTCAGGTTCCTAAGCAGAATTGAACTAAGTATGGCGGTGTGTGTAGGAAGCACAATTTTTTTGTTCTGAGCAATCTCACAGTTCGGACCTCATAGGAAACACAGTAGAGTAGAAGAGTGCTCTTTTCTCTAAAGCAGAGTGTGTTTCTTGTAAGGCGAGCTGGCGTTTGTTTCCTAGTCCTAAATGGAGTTCAATCACAGGCAGTTTCCGGTCCTATGAGCAAGAGTTGTTTTCTGGTAAGGAAAGTCACTATTGTGCACCCATTGCCATACACAGTGCAAATAGCACTCGCGTCTGTTCCCAGCAAGTACAGTGTATTGGACTGAATAGGAACTACTGTTCCTGTCAGTTTCCTAAGCAGAGTTGAACTAGATATGGTCAGTGTGTGTAGGAAGCACAGTTCTTTTGTTCTGAGCAAGCTCACTGTTTGGACCCCATAGGAAACACAGTAGAGTAGAAGAGTGCTCTATTCTCAAAAGCAGAGTGTGTTTCTTGTAAGGAGAGCTAGAGTTTGTTTCCCAGTCCTAAATGGAGTTGAATCCCATGCAATTTCTGGTCCTACGAGCAAGAGTTGTTTTCTGGTAAGAAGAGTCAATATTGTGCTGCCATTGCCATACACAGGACAAATAGCACTGGCGTCGGTTCCCAGCAAATACAGTGTATTGGACTGAAGAGGATCTACTGTTCTTGTCAGGTTCCTAAGCCGAATTGAACTAGATATGGCCGTGTGTGTTGAAAGCACAGTTCTTTTGTTCTGAGCAAGTTCACTGTTCGGACCACTTAGGAAACACAGTAGAGTAGAAAAATGATTTTTTCTCTAAATCAGAGTGTGTTTATTGTAAGGCAGGCTAGTGTTTGTTTCCCAGTCCTAAATGGAGTTGAATCACATGCAGTTTCTGGTCCTATGAGCAAGAGTTGTTTTCTGGTAAGAAGAGTCACTATTGTGCTCCCATTGTCATACAGATGGCAAATAGCACTGGCGTCTGTTCCCATCATGTACAGTGTATTGGACTGAAGAGGATCTACTGTTCTTGTAATGTTCCTAAGCAGAGTTGAACTAGATATGGCCGTGTGTGTAGGAAGCACAGTTCTTTTGTTCTGAGCAAGCTCACTGTTCTGGCCCTATAGGAAACACAGTAGAGTAGAAGAGTGCTCTTTTCTCAAAAGCAGAGTGTGTTTCTTGTAAGGCGAGCTAGCGTTTGTTTCCCAGTCCTATATGGAGTTGAATCACATGCAGTTTCTGGACCTATGAGCAAGAATTGCTTTCTGATAAGGAAAGTCACTATTGCGCTCCCATTGCCATACACAGTGCAAATAGCACACGCGTCTGTTCCCAGCAAGTACAGTGTATTGGACTGAAGAGGATCTACTTGTCTTGTCAGGTTAGTAAGCAGACTTGAACTAGATATGGCCGTGTCTGTAGGAAGCACAGTTTTTTTGTTCTGAGCAAGCTTACTGTTCGGAACCCATAGGAAACACAGTAGAGTAGAAGAGTGCTCTTTTCTCAAAAGCAGAGTGTGTTTCTTGTAAGGCGAGCTAGCGTTTGGTTCTCAGTCCTAAATGGAGTTGAGTCACATGCAGTATTTTGTCCTACAAGCAAGAGTTGTTTTCTGGTAAGACGAGTCACTATTGTGTTCCAATTGCCATACACAGTGCAAATAGCACTCGTGTCTGTTCCCAGAAATTACAGTGTATTGGACTGAAGAGGAGCTACTGTTCTTGTCAGTTTCCTAAGCAGAGTTGAACTAGATATGGCCCGTGTGTGTAGGAAGCACAGTTCTTTTGTTCTGAGCAAGCTAACTGTTTGGACCCCATAGGAAACACAGTAGTGTAGAAGAGTGCTCTTTTCTCAAAAGCAGAATGTGTTTCATGTAAGGCGAGCTAGAATTTGATTCCCAGTACCAAATGGAGATGAATCACATGCAGTTTCTGGTCCTACCAGCAAGAGTTGTTTTCTGGTAAGGAAATTCACTATTGCGCTCCCATTGCAATACACAGTGCAAAGAGCACTCGCGTCTGTTCCCAGCAAGTACAGTGTATCAGACTGAAGAGGAGCTACTGTTCTGGTCAGTTTCCTAAGCAGAGTTGAACTAGATATGGCCCATGTGTAGGAAGCACAGTTCTTTTGTTCTGTGCAAGCTTACTATTCTGGCCCTATAGGAAACAAAGTAGAGTAGAAGAGTGCTTTTTCTCTAAAGCAGAGTGTGTTTCTTGTAAGGCCAGCTAGCGTTTGTTTCCCAGTCCTAAATAGAGTTGAATCACATGCAGTTTCTGGTCCTACGAGCAAGAGTTGTTTTCTGGTAAGAAGAGTCACTATTGCGCTGCCATTGCCATACACAGGACAAATAGCACTGGCGTCTGTTCCCAGCAAGTTCAGTGTATTGGACTGAAGAAGAGCTACTGTTCTTGTCAGGTTCATAAGCAGAATTGAACTAGATATGGCCGTGTTTGTAGGAAGCACAGTTCTTTTGTTCTGAGCAAGCTCACTGTTCGGACCCCATAGGAAACACAGTAGAGTAGAAGAGTGCTCTTTTCTCAAAAGCAGAGTGTGTTTCTTGTAAGGCCAGGTAGCTTTTGTTTCCCAGTCCTAAATGGAGTTGAATCACATGCAGTTTCTGGTCCTACGAGCAAGAGTTGTTTTCTGGTAAGGAAAGTCACTATTGCACTCCTATTGCCATACACAGTGCAAAGAGCACTCGCGTCTGTTCCCAGCAAGTACAGTGTATCGGACTGAAGAGGAGCTACAGATCTTGTCACTTTCCTAAGCAGAGTTGAACTAGATATGGTCGGTGTGTGTAGGAAGCACAGTTCTTTTATTCTGAGCAAGATCACTGTTTGGACCCCATAGGAAACACAGTAGAGTAGAAGAGTGCTCTTTTCTCAAAAGCAGAGTGTGTTTCTTGTAAGGAGAGCTAGTGTTTGTTTCCCAGTCCTAAATGGAGTTGAATCACATGCAGTTTCTGGTCCTACGAGCAAGAGTTGTTTTCTGGTAAGGAAAGTCACTATTGTACTCCTATTGCCATACACAGTGCAAATAGCACTCGCGTCTGTTCCCAGCAAGTACAGTGTATCGGACTGAAGAGGAGCTACTGATCTTGTCAGTTTCCTAAGCAGAGTTGAAATAGATATGGTCGGTGTGTGTAGGAAGCACAGTTCTTTTATTCTGAGCAAGATCACTGTTTGGACCCCATAGGAAACACAGTAGAGTAGAAGAGTGCTCTTTTCTCAAAAGCAGAGTGTGTTTCTGTAAGGAGAGCTAGCGTTTGTTTCCCAGTCCTAAATGGAGTTGAATCCCATGCAGTTTCTGGTCCTACGAGCAAGAGTTGTTTTCTGGTAAGAAGAGTCAATATTGCACTGCCATTGCCGTATACAGGACAAATAGCACTGGCGTCTGTTCCCAGCAAGTACAGTGTATTGGACTGAACAGGATCTACTGTTCTTGTCAGGTTCCTAAGCAGACTTGAACTAGATATGGCCGTGTGTGTAGGAAGCACAGTTTTTTTGTTGTGAGCAAGTTCACTGCTCGGAACACATAGGAAACACAGTAGAATAGAAGAGTGCTCTTTTCTCAAAAGCAGTGTGTGTTTTGTGTAAGGCGAGCTAGCGTTTGTTTCCTAGTCCTAAATGGAATTGAATCACATGCAGTTTGTGGTCCTACGAACAAGAGTTGTTTTCTGGAAAGGAAAATCACTATTGCGCTCCCATTGCCATACACCTGGCAAATATCACTCGCATCTTTTCCCAGCAAGTACAGTGTACTGGACTGAACAGGAGCTACTGTTCTTGTCAGTTTCCTAAGCAGAGTTGAACTAGATATGGTCCGTGCGTGTAGGAAGCACAGTTCTTTTTTTCTGAGCAAGCTTACTGTTTGGAACCCATAAGAATCACAGTAGAGTAGAAGAGTGCTCTTTTCTCAAAAGCAGAGTGTGTATCTTGTAAGGCAAGCTGGCGTTTGTTTCCCAGTCCTAAATGGAGTGGAATCACATGCAGTTTCTGGTCCTATGAGCAAGAGTTGTTTTATGGTAAGAATAGTCACTATTGAGCTGTCATTGCCATACACAGGACAAATAGCACTGGCGTCTGATCCCAGCAAGTACAGTGTATAGGACTGAAGAGGAGCTACTGTTCTTGTCAGTTTCCTAAGCAGAGTTGAACTAGATATGGCCCGTTTGTGTAGGAAGCACAGTTTTTTTGTTCTGAGCAAGCTCACTGTTCTGGCCCTATAGGAAACACAGTAGAGTAGAAGAGTGCTCTTTTCTCTAAAGCAGAGTGTGTTTCTTGTAAGTCGAGCTAGCGTTTGTTTCCTTGTCCTAAATGAAGTTGAATCCCATGCAGTTTCTGGTCCTACGAACAAGAGTTGTTTTCTGGTAAGGAAAGTCACTATTGCACTCCTATTGCCATACACAGTGCAAATAGCACTCGCGTCTGTTCCCAGCAAGTACAGTGTATTGAACTGAATAGGTGCTACTGTTCTTGTCAGTTACCTAAGCAGAGTTGAACTAGATATGGCCGTGTGTGTAGGAGGCACAGTTTTTTTGTTCTGAGCAAACTCACTGTTCGGAACACATAGGAAACACAGTAGAGTAGAAGAGTGCTCTTTTCTCAAAAGCAGAGTGTGTTTCTTGGAAGGCGAGCTAGCGTTTGTTTCCTAGTCTTAAATGGAGTTGAGTCACATGCATTTTTTGTCCTACAAGCAAGAGTTGTTTTCTGGGAAGACGAGTCACTATTGTGCTACAATTGCCATACACAGTGCAAATAGCACTCGTGTGTGTTCCACGCAAGTACAGTGTATTGGACTGAAGAGGAGCTACTGTTCTTGTCAGTTTCCTAAGCAGAGTTGAACTAGATATGGTCCGTGTGTGTAGGAAGCACAGTTCTTTTGTTCTGTGCAAGCTCACTGTTCTGGCCATATAGGAAACACAGTAGAGTAGAAGAGTGCTCTTTTCTCAAAAGCAGAGTGTGTTTCTAGTAAGGCGAGCTAGTGTTTGTTTCCCAGTCCTAAATGGAGTTGAATCACATGCAGTTTCTGGTCCTACGAGCAAGACTTGTTTTCTGGTAAGGAAAGTCACTATTGCGCTCCCATTGCCACACACATTGCAAATATCACGCGCGTCTGTTCCCAGCAAGTACAGTGTATCGGACTGAAGAGGAGCTACTGTTCTTGTCAGTTTCCTAAGCAGACTTGAACTAGATATGGCCGTGTGTGTAGGAAGCACAGTTCTTTTTTTCTGAGCAATCTCACTGTTCGGACCCCAGAGGAAAAACAGTAGAATAGAAGAGTGCTCTTTTCTCAAAAGCAGAGTGTGTTTCTTGTAAGGCGAGCTATCGTTTGTTTCCCAGTACTAAATGGAGTTGAATCACATGCAGTTTCTGGTCCTACGAGCAAGAGTTGTTTTCTGGTAAGGAAAGTCACTATTGCGATCCCATTGCCATACACAGGGCAAATAGCCCTTCCGTCTGTTCCCAGCAAGTACAGTGTATTGGACTGAAGAGGATCTACTGTTCTTGTCAGGTTCCTAAGCAGAGTTGAACTAGATATGGCCCGTGTGTGTAGGAAGCACAGTTCTTTTTTGTGAGCAAGCTCACTGTTCTGGCCCTATAGGAAACACAGTAGAGTAGAAGAGTGCTCTTTTCTCAAAAGCAGAGTGTGTTTTTTGTAAAGCGAGCTAGAGTTTGTTTCCCAGTCCTAAATGGAGTTGAGTCACATGCAGTTTTTTGTCCTACGAGCAAGCGTTCTTTTCTGGTAAGACGAGTCACTATTGTGCTCCAATTGCCATACACAGTGCAAATAGCACTCGCATATGTTCCCAGCAAGTACAGTGTATTGGACTGAAGAGGATCTACTGTTCTTGTCAGGTTCCTAAGCAGAATTGAACTAGATATGGCCATGTGTGTAGGAAGCACAGGTCTTTTGTTCTGAGCAAGCTCACTGTTCTGGCCCTATAGGAAACACAGTAGAGTACAAGAGTGCCCTTTTCTCAAAAGCAGAGTGTGTTTCTTGTAAGGCGAGCTAGCGTTTGTTTCGCAGTACTATATGGAGTTGAATCACATGCAGTTTCTGGACCTACGAGCAAGAATTGTTTTCTGATAAGGAAAGTCACTATTGTGCTCCCATTGTCATACACAGTGCAAATAGCACACACGTCTGTTCCCAGCAAGTACAGTGTATTGGACTGAAGAGGATCTACTGTTTTTGTCAGGTTTATAAGCAGAATTGAACTAGATATGGTCGTGTGTGTAGGAAGCACAGTTTTTTTGTTCTGAGCAAGCTCACTGTTCGGACCCCATAGGAAACACAGTAGAGTAGAAGAGTGCTCTTTTCTCAAAATCAGAGTGTGTTTCTCGTAAAGCGAGCTAGCATTTGTTTCCCAGTCCTAAATGGAGTTGAATCACATGCAGTTTCTGATCCTACGAGCAAAAGTTGTTTTCGGGTAAAGAAAGTCACTATTGCACTCCCATTGCCATACACAGTGCAAATAGCACTCCCAGCAAGTATAGTGTATTGGACTGAAGAGGAGCTACTGTTCTTGTCAGTTTCCTAAGCAGAGTTGAACTAGATATGGCCCGTGTGTGTAGGAAGCACAGTTCTTTTGTTCTGAGCAAGCTCACTTTTCGGACCCCATAGTAAACACAGTGGAGTAGAAGACTGCTCTTTTCTCAAAAGCAGAGTGTGTTTCTTGTAAGGTGAGATAGCATTTGTTTCCCAGTCCTAAATGGAATGGAATCACATGCAGTTTCTGGTCCTACGAGCAAGAGTTGTTTTCTGGTAAGGAAAGTCACTATTGCGCTCCCTTTGCCATACACAGTGCAAATAGCACACGCGTCTGTTCCCAGCAAGTACAGTGTATTGGACTGAAGAGGAGCTACTGTTCTTGTCAGTTTCCTAAGCAGAGTTGAACTAGATATGGCCCGTGTGTGTAGGAAGCACAGGTTTTGTTCTGAGCAAGCTCACTGTTCTGGCCCTATAGGAAACACAGTAGAGTAGAAGAGTGCTCTTTTCTCAAAAGGAGAGTGTGTTTCTTAGAAGGCGAGCTAGCGTTTGTTTCTCAGTCATAAATGGAGTTGAGTCACATGCAGTATTTTGTCCTACAAGCAAGAGTTGTTTTCTGGTAAGACGAGTCACTATTGTGCTCCAATTGCCATACACAGTACAAATAGCACTCGCGTCTGTTCCCAGAAAGTACAGTGTATTGGACTGAACAGGAGCTACTGTTCTTGTCAGTTTCCTAAGCAGAATTGAACAAATATGGCCCGTGTGTGTAGGAAGCACCGTTCTTTTGTTCTGAGCAAGCTCACTGTTCAGACCCCATAGGAAACACAGTAGAGTAGAAGAGTGCTCTTTTCTCAAAAGCAGAATGTGTTTCATGTAAGGCGAGCTAGCGTTTGTTTCCCAGTCCTAAATGGAGATGAATCACATGCAGTTTCTGTTCCAATGAGCAAGAGTTGTTTTCTGGTAAGGAAATTCACTATTGTGCTCCCATTGCAATACACAGTACAAATAGCACTCGAGTCTGTCTCCAGCAAGTACAGTGTATCGGACTGAAGAGGAGCTACTGTCCTGGTCAGTTTCCTAATCAGAGTTGAACTAGATATGGCCCATGTTTAGGAAGCACAGTTCTTTTGTTCTGAGCAAGCTTACTGTTCTGGCCCTATAGGAAACACAGTAGAGTAGAAGAGTGCTCTTTTCTCTAAAGCAGAGTGTGTTTCCTGTAAGGCGAGCTAGCGTTTGTTTCCCAGTCCTAAATGGAGTTGAATCACATGCAGATTCTGGTTGTACGAGCAAGAGTTGTTTTCTGGTAAGGAAAGTCACTATTGCACTCCTATTGCCATACACAGTGCAAATAGCACTCGCGTCTGTTCCCAGCAAGTACAGTGTATTGGACTGAAGAGGAGCTACTGATCTTGTCAGTTTCCTAAGCAGAGTTGAACTAGATATGGTCGGTGTGTGTAGGAAGGACAGTTCTTTTATTCTGAGCAAGATCACTGTTTGTACCCCATAGGAAACACAGTAGAGTAGAAGAGTGCTCTTTTCTCAAAAGCAGAGTGTGTTTCTTGTAAGGAGAGCTAGCGTTTGTTTCCCAGTCCTAAATGGAGTTGAATCCCATGCAGTTTCTGGTCCTACGAGCAAGAGTTGTTTTCTGGTAAGAAGAGTCAATATTGCACTGCCTTTGACATACACAGGACAAATAGCACTGGCGTCTGTTCCCAGCAAGTACAGTGTATTGGACTGAACAGGATCTACTGTTCTTGTTAGGTTCCTAAGCAGACTTGAACTAGATATGGCCGTGTGTATAGGAAGCACAGTTTTTTTGTTCTGAGCAAGCTCACTGCTCGAAACACATAGGAAACACAGTAGAATAGAAGAGTGTTCTTTTCTCAAAAGCAGTGTGTGTTTCTTGTAAGGCGAGCTAGCGTTTGTTTCCTAGTCCTAAACGGAATTGAATCACATGCAGTTTGTGGTCCTACGAACAAGAGTTGTTTTCTGGTAAGGAAAGTGACTATTGTGCTCCCATTGCCATACACCTGGCAAATAGCACTCGCATCTTTTCCCAGGAAGTACAGTGTATTGGACTGAACAGGAGCTACTGTTCTTGTCAGTTTCCTAAGCAGAGTTGAACTAGATATAGTCCGTGCGTGTAGGAAGCACAGTTCTTTTGTTCTGAGCAAGCTTACTGTTTGGACCCCGTAGGAAACACAGTAGAGTAGAAGAGTGCTCTTTTCTCAAAAGCAGAGTGTGTTTCTTGTAAGGCAAGCTGGCGTTTCTTTCCCAGTCCTAAATGGAGTGGAATCACATGCAGTTTCTGGTCCTATGAGCAAGAGTTGTTTTATGGTAAATATAGTCATGATTGCGCTGCCATTGCCATACACAGGACAAATAGCACTGGCGTCTGATCCCAGCAAGTACAGTGTATTGGATTGAAGAGGATCTACTGTTCTTGTCAGTTTCCTAAGCAGAATTGAACTAGATATGGCCGTGTGTGTAAGAAGCACAGTTCTTTTGTTCTGAGCATGCTCACTTTTCGGACCCCATAGGAAACACAGTAGAGTAGAAGAGTACTCTTTTCTCAAAAGAGAGTGTGTTTCTTGTAAGACAAGCTAGCGTTTGTTTCCCAGTCCTAAATGGAGTTGAATCACATGCAGTTTCTGTTCCTACGAGCAAGAGTTGTTTTCTGGTAAGGAAAGTCACTATTGCGCTCCCATTGCAATACAGAAGTGCAAATAGCACTCGCGTCTGTTCCCAGCAAGTACAGAGTATGGGACTGTATAGGAGCTACTGTTCTTGTCAGTTTCCTAAGCAGAATTGAACTAGATATGGTCCATGTGTGTAGGAAGCACAGTTCTTTTGTTCTAAGCAAGCTCACTGTTTGGACCCCATAGGAAACACAGAAGAGTAGAAGAGTGCTCTTTTCTCTAAAGCAGAGTGTGTTTCTTGGAAGGCGAGCTAGCTTTTGTTTCCTAGTCCTAAATGGAGTTGAGTCACACGCAGTTTTTTGTCCTACAAGCAAGAGTTCTTTTCTGGTAAGACGAGTCACTATTGTGCTCCAATTGCCATACACAGTGCAAATAGCACTCGTGTCTGTTCCACGCAAGTACAGTGTATTGGACTGAAGAGGAGCTACTGTTCTTGTCAGTTTCCTAAGCAGAGTTGAACTAGATATGGACCGTGTGTGTAGGAAGCACAGTTCTTTTGTTCTGTGCAAGCTCACTGTTCTGGCCATATAGGAAACACAGTAGAGAAGAAGAGTGCTCTTTTCTCAAAAGCAGAGTGTGTTTCTAGTAAAGCGAGCTAGTGTTTGTTTCCCAGTCCTGAATGGAGTTGAATCACATGCAGTTTCTGTTCCTACGAGCAAGACTTGTTTTCTGGTAAGGAAAGTCACTATTGCGCTCCCATTGCCATACACAGTGCAAATAGCACTCGCGTCTGTTCCCAGAAAGTACAGTGTATTGGACTGAAGAGGAGCTACTGATCTTGTCAGTTTCCTAAGCAGACTTGAACTAGATATGGCCGTGTGTGTAGGAACCACAGTTTTTTTGTTCTGAGCAATCTCACTGTTCGGACCCCATAGGAAAAACAGTAGAGTAGAAGAGTGCTCTTTTCTCAAAAGCAGAGTGTGTTTCTTATAAGGCGAGCAAGCGTTTGTTTCCCAGTCCTAAATGGAGTTGAATCACATGCAGTTTCTGGTCCTAAGAGCAAGAGTTGTTTTCTGGTAAGGAAAGTCACTATTGCGATCTCATTGCCATACACAGTGCAAATAGCCCTCCCGTCTGTTCCCAGCAAGTACAGTGTATTGGACTTAATTGGAGCTACTCTTCTTCTCAGTTTCTTAAGAAGAGTTGAACTAGATATGGCCGTGTGTGTAGGAAGCACAGTTCTTTTTTCTGAGCAAGCTCACTGTTCTGGCCCTATAGGAAACACAGTAGAGTAGAAGAGTGCTCTTTTCTCAAAAGCAGAGTGTGTTTCTTGTAAAGCGAGCTAGAGTTTGTTTCCCAGTCCTAAATGGAGTTGATTCACATGCAGTTTTTTGTCCTAAGAGGAAGCGTTCTTTTCTGGTAAGACGAGTCACTATTGTGCTCCAATTGCCGTACACAGTGCAAATAGCACTCGCGTATGTTCCCAGCAAGTACAGTGTATTGGACTGAAGAGGATCTACTGTTCTTGTCAGGTTCCTAAGCAGAATTGAACTAGATATTGGTGTGTGTGTAGGAAGCACAGTTCTTTTGTTCTGAGCAAGCTCACTGTTCAGGCCTTACAATAAACACAGTAGAGTAGAAGAGTGCTCTTTTCTCTAAAGCAGAGTTTGTTTCTTGTAAGGCCAGCTAGCGTTTGTTTCCCAGTCCTAAATAGAGTTGAATCACATGCAGTTTCTGGTCCTACGAGCAAGAGTTGTTTTATGGTAAGAAGAGTCAGTATTGTGTTGCCATTGCCATACACAGGAAAAATAGCACTGGCGTCTGTTCCCAGCATGTACAGTGTATCGGACTGAAGAGGAGCTACTGTTCTTGTCAGTTTCCTAAGTAGAGTTGAACTAGATATGGCCGTTTGTGTAGGAAGCACAGTTCTTTTGTTCTGAGCAAGCTCACTGTTCTGGCCCTATAGGAAACACAGTAGAGTAGAAGAGTGCTCTTTTCTCAAAAGCAGAGTGTGTTTCAAGTAAGGCGAGCTAGCGTTTGTTTCCCAGTCCTAAATGGAGTTGAATCACATGCAGTTTCTGGTCCTACGAGCAAGAGTTGTTTTATGGTAAGAATAGTCACTCTTGCGCTGCCATTGCCATACACAGGACAAATAGCACTGGCGTCTGTTCCTAGCAAGTACAGTGTATTGGACTGAAGAGGATCTACTGTTCTTGTCAGTTTCCTAAGCAGAGTTGAACTAGATATGGCCGTGTGTGTAGGAAGCACAGTTCTTTTGTTCTGAGCAAGCTCACTGTTCGGACCCCATAGGAAATACAGTAGAGTAGAAGAGTGCTCTTTTCTCAAAAGCAAAGTTTGTTTCTTGTAAGACAAGCTAGCGTTTGTTTCCCAGTCCTAAATGGAGTTGAATCACATGCAGTTTCTGGTCCTACCAGCAAGAGTTGTTTTCTGGTAAGGAAAGTCACTATTGCGCTCCCATTGCCATACACAGTGCAAATAGCACATGCGTCTGTTCCCAGCAAGTACAGTGTATGGGACTGAAGAGGAGCTACTGTTCTTGTCAGTTTCCTAAGCAGAGTTGAACTAGATATGGCCCGTGTGTGTAGGAAGCACAGTTCTTTTGTTCTGAGCAAGCTCACTGTTCTGGCCCTATAGGAAACAAGTAGAGTAGAAGAGTGCTCTTTTCTCTAAAGCAGAGTGTGCTTCTTGTAAGGCGAGCTCGCGTTTGTTTCCCAGTCCTAAATGGAGGTGAGTCACATGCAGTTTTTGGTCCTACGAGCAAGAGTTGTTTTCTGGTAAGGAGAGGCACTACTGCGCTCAAAATGCCATACACAGTGCAAATAGCATTCGCGTCTGTTCCCAGCAAGTACAGTGTATTGGACTGTATAGGAGCTACTGTTCTTGTCAGTTTCCTAAGCAGAGTTGAACTAGATATGGGCCATGTGTGTAGGAAGCACAGTTCTTTTATTCTAAGCAAGCTCACTGTTTTGACCCCATAGGAAACACAGTAGAGTAGAAGAGTGCTCTTTTCTCAAAAGCAGAGTGTGTTTCTTGTAAGGCGAGCTAGCGTTTGTTTCCCAGTCCTAAATGGAGTTGAATCACATGCAGTTTCTGGTCCTACGAGCAAGAGTTGTTTTCTGGTAAGGAAAGTCACTATTGCTCTCCCATTGCCATACACAGTGCAAATAGCACTCGCGTTTGTTCCCAGCAAGTACAGTGTATCAGACTGAAGAGTAGCTACTGTTCTTGTCAGTTTCCTAAGTAGAGTTGAACTAGATATGGCCCGTGTTTAGGAAGCAAGGTTCTTTTGTTCAGAGCAAGCTCACTGTTGTGGCGCTATAGGAAACACAGTAGATTAGAAGACTGCTCTTTTCTCAAAAGCAGAGTGTGTTTCTTGTAAGGCCAGCGAGTGTTTGTTTCCCCGTCCTAAATGGAGTTGAATCACATACAGTTTCTGGTCCTACGAGCAAGATTTGTTTTATGGTAAGAAGAGTCACTATTGCGCTGCCAATGCCATACACAGGACAAATAGCACTGGCGTCTGTTCCCAGCAAGTACAGTGTATTGGACTGAAGAGGATCTACTGTTCTTGTCAGGTTCCTAAGCAGAATTGAACTAGATATGGCCGTGTGTGTAGGAAGCACAGTTCTTTTGTTCTGAGCAAGCTCACTGTTCTGGCCCTACAGGAAACACAGTAGACTAGAAGAGTGCTCTTTTCTCAAAAGCAGAGTGTGTTTCTTGTAAGGCGAGTTAGTGTTTGTTTCCCAGTCAGAAATGGAGTTGAATCCCATGCAGTTTCTGGTCCTTCGAGCAAGAGTTGTTTTCTGGTAAGAAGAGTCAATATTGCGCTGCCATTGCCATACACAAGATAAATAGCACTGGCATCTGTTCCCAGCAAATACAGTGTATTGGACTGAAGAGGATCTACTGTTCTTGTCAGGTTCGTAAGCAGAATTGAACTAGATATGGCCGTGTGTGTAGGAAGCACAGTTCTTTTGTTCTGAGCAAGCTCACTGTTCTGGCCCTGTAGGAAACACAGTAGAGTAGAAGAATGCTCCTTTCTCAAAAGCACAGTGTGTTTCTTGTAAGGCGACCTAGCGTTTGTTTCCCAGCCATAAATGGAGTTCAATCACATGCAGGTTCTGGTCCTACGAGCAAGAGTTGTTTTCTGGTATGGAAAGTTACTATTGCGCTCCCATTGTCATACCCAGTGCAAATAGCACTCGCGTCTGTTCCCAGCAAGTACAGTGTATCGGACTGAAAAGAAGCTACTGTTCTGGTCAGTTTCCTAAGCAGAGTTGAACTAGATATGGCCCGTGTGTGTATGAAGCACAGTTCTTTTGTTCTGAGCAAGCTCACTGTTTGGACCCCATAGGAAACACAGTAATGTAGAAGAGTGCTCTTTTCTCAAAAGCAGAGTGTGTTTCTTGTAAGGCGAGCTAGCGTTTGTTTCCCAGTCCTAAATGGAGTTGAATCCCATGCAGTTTCTGGTCCTACGAGCAAGAGTTGTTTTCTGGTAAGAAGAGTCACTATTGTGCTGCCATTGCCATGCACAGGACAAATAGCACTGGCGTCTGTTCCCAGCAAGTACAGTGTATTGGACTGAACAGGAGATACTGTTCTTGTCAGGTTCCTAAGCAGACTTGAACTAGATGTGGCCCTGTGTGTAGGAAGCACAGTTTTTTTGTTCTGAGCAAGCTCACTGTTCGGAACACATAGGAAACACAGTAGACTAGAAGAGTGCTCTTTTCTCAAAAGCAGAGTGTGTTTCTTGGAAGGGGAGCTAGTGTTTGTTTCCCAGTCCTAAATGGAGTTCAGTCACATGCAGTTTTTTGTCCTACAAGCAAGAGTTGTTTTCTGGTAAGACGAGTCACTATTGTGCTCCAATTGCCATACACAGTGCAAATAGCACTCGCGTCTGTTCCCCGCAAGTACAGTGTATTGGACTGAAGAAGAGCTACTGTTCTTGTCAGTTTCCTAAGCAGAGTTGAACTAGATATGGCCCGTTTGTGTAGGAAGCACAGTTCTTTTGTTCTGAGCAAGCTCACTGTTCGGACCCCATAGGCAACACAGTAGAGTAGAAGAGTGCTCTTTTCTCAAAAGCAGAGCGTGTTTCAAGTAAGGCGAGCTAGCGTTTGTTTCCCAGTCCTAAATGGAGTGGAATCACATGCAGTTTCTGGTCCTACGAGCAAGAGTTGTTTTATGGTAAGAATAGTCACTCTTGCGCTGCCATTGCCAAACACAGGACAAATAGCACTGGCGTCTGTTCCTAGCAAGTACAGTGTATTGGACTGAAGAGGAGCTACTGTTCTTGTCAGTTTCCTAAGCAGAGTTGAACTAGATATGGCCGTGTGTGTAGGAAGCACAGTTCTTTTGTTCTGAGCAAGCTCACTTTTCGGACCCCATAGGAAGCACAGTAGAGTAGAAGAGTGCTCTTTTCTCAAAAGCAATTTTTGTTTCTTGTAAGACAAGCTAGCGTTTGTTTCCCAGTCCTAAATGGAGTTGAATCACATGCAGTTTCTGGTCCTACGAGCAAGAGTTGTTTTCTGGTAAGGAAAGTCACTATTGCGCTCCCATTGCCATACACAGTGCAAATAGCACATGCGTCTGTTCCCAGCAAGTACAGTGCATGGGACTGAAGAGGAGCTACTGTTCTTGTCAGTTTCCTAAGCAAAGTTGAACTAGATATGGCCCGTGTGTGTAGGAAGCACAGTTCTTTTGTTCTGAGCAAGCTCACTGTTCTGGCCCTATAGGAAACAAGTATAGTAGAAGAGTGCTCTTTTCTCTAAAGCAGAGTGTATTTCTTGTAAGGCGAGCTCCCGTTTGTTTCCCAATCCTAAATGGAGTTGAGTCACATGCAGTTTTTGGTCCTACTAGCACGAATTGTTTTCTGGTAAGGAGAGTCACTACTGCGCTCCAAATGCCATACACAGTGCAAATAGCATTCGCGTCTGTTCCCAGCAAGTACAGTGTATTGGACTGTATAGGAGCTACTGTTCTTGTCAGTTTCCTAAGCAGAGTTTAACTAGATATGGTCCATGTGTATAGGAAGCACAGTTCTTTTGTTCTAAGCAAGCTCAATGTTTGGACCCCATAGGAAACACAGTAGAGTAGAAGAGTGCTCTTTTCTCAAAAGCAGAGTGTGTTTCTTGTAAGGCGAGCTAGCGTTTGTTTCCCAGTCCTAAATGGAGTTGAATCACATGCAGTTTCTGGTCCTACGATCAAGAGTTGTTTTCTGGTAAGGAAAGTCACTATTGCTCTCCCATTGCCATACACAGTGCAAATAGCACTCGCGTTTGTTTCCAGCAAGTACAGTGTATCAGACTGAAGAGTAGCTACTGTTCTTGTCAGTTTCCTAAGTAGAGTTGAACTAGATATGGCCCGTGTGTAATAAGCACAGTTCTTTTGTTCGGAGCAAGCTCACTGTTCTGGCCCTATAGGAAACACAGTAGATTAGAAGACTGCTCTTTTCTCAAAAGCAGAGTGTGTTTCTTGTAAGGCCAGCGAGCGTTTGTTTCCACGTCCTAAATGGAGTTGAATCACATGCAGTTTCTGGACCTACGAGCAAGAGTTGTTTTATGGTAAGAAGAGTCACTATTGCGCTGCCATTGCCATACACAGGACAAATAGCACTGGCGTCTGTTCCCAGCAAGTACAGTGTATTGGACTGAAGAGGATCTACTGTTCTTGTCAGGTTCCTAAGCAGAATTGAACTAGATATGGCCATGTGAGTAGGAAGCACAGTTCTTTTGTTCTGAGCAAGCTCACTGTTCTGGCCCTACAGGAAACACAGTAGACTAGAAGAGTGCTCTTTTATCAAAAGCAGAGTGTGTTTCTTGTAAGGCGAGCTAGTGTTTGTTTCCCAGTCAGAAATGGAGTTGAATCCCATGCAGTATCTGGTCCTACCAGCAAGAGTTGTTTTCTGGTAAGAAGAGTCACTATTGCGCTCCCATTGCCATACACAGTGAAAATAGCACTCGCTTCTGTTCCCAGGAAGTACAGTGTATTGGACTAAATAGGACCTACTGTTCTTGTCAGTATCCTAAGCAGAGTTGAACTAGATATGGCCCGTGTGTGTAGGAAGCACAGTTCTTTTGTTCTGTGCAAGCTCACTGTTCGGACCCCTTAGGAAACACTTTAGATTAGAAGATGGCTCTTTTCTCAAAAGCAGAGTGTGTTTCTTCTAAGGCGAGCTAGCGTTTGTTTCCCAGTCCTATGTGGAGTTGAATCCCATGCAGTTTCTGGTCCTACGAGCAAGAGTTGTTTTCTGGTAAGAAGAGTCACTATTGCACTCCCATTGTCATACAGAGGGGAAATAGCTCTCGCGTCTGTTCCCAGCAACTACAGTGTATTGGACTGAAGAGGAGCTACTGTTCTTGTCAGTTTCCTAAGCAGAGTTGAACTAGATATGGCCCGTGTGTAGGAAGCACAGTTCTTTTGTTCGGAGTAAGCTCACTGTTCTGGCCCTATAGGAAACACAGTAGATTAGAAGACTGCTCTTTTCTCAAAAGCAGACTGTGTTTCTTGTAAGGCCAGCGAGCGTTTGTTTCCCAGTCCTAAATGGAGTTGAATCACATGCAGTTTCTGTTCCTACGAGCAAGAGTTGTTTTCTGGTAAGGAAAGTCACTATTGCGCTCCCATTGTCATACACAGTGCAAATAGCACTCGTGTCTGTTCCCAGCAAGTACAGTGTATCAGACTGAAGAGAAGCTACTGTTCTTGTCAGTTTCCTAAGCAGAGTTGAACGAGATATGTCCCGTGTGTGTAGGAAGCACAGTTCTTTTGTTCTGAGCAAGCTCACTGTTTGGACCCCATAGGAAACACAGTAGATTAGAAGAGTGCTCTTTTCTCAAAAGCAGAGTGTGTTTCTTGTAAGGCGAGCTAGCATTTGTTTCCCAATCCTAAATGGAGTTGAATCCCATGCAGTTTCTGGTCCTACGAGCAAGAGTTGTTTTCTGGTAAGAAGAGTCACTATTGTGCTGCCATTGCCATACACAGGACAAATAGCACTGGCGTCTGTTCCCAGCAAGTACAGTGTATCGGACTGAAGAGGAGCTACTGTTCTTGTCAGTTTCCTAAGTAGAGTTGAACTAGATATGGTCGGTGTGTGTAGGAAGCACAGTTCTTTTATTCTGAGCAAGCTCACTGTTTGGACCCCATAGGAAACACAGTAGAGTAGAAGAGTGCTCTTTTCTTAAAAGCAGAGTGTGTTTTTTGTAAGGAGAGCTAGCGTTTGTTTCCCAGTCCTAAATGGAGTTGAATCCCATGCAGTTTCTGGTCCTACGAGCAAGAGTTGTTTTCTGGTAAGAAGAGTCAATATTGCGCTGCCATTGCCATACACAAGATAAATAGCACTGGCATCTGTTCCCAGCAAATACAGTGTTGGACTGAAAAGGATCTACTCTTCTTGTCAGGTTCATAAGCAGAATTGAACTAGATATGGCCGTGTGTGTAGGAAGCACAGTTCTTTTGTTCTAAGCAAGCTCACTGTTCTGGCCCTGTAGGAAACACAGTAGAGTAGAAGAGTGCTCCTTTCTCAAAAGCAGAGTGTGTTTCTTGTAAGGCGAGCTAGCCTTTGTTTCCCAGCCATAAATGGAGTTCAATCTCATGCAGGTTCTGGTCCTACGAGCAAGAGTTGTTTTCTGGTATGGAAAGTCACTATTGCGCTCCCATTGTCATACACAGTGCAAATAGCACTGGCGTCTGTTCTCAGCAAGTACAGTGTATCAGACTGAAGAGAAGCTATTGTTCTTGTCAGTTTCCTAAGCAGAATTGAACGAGATATGTCCCGTGTGTGTAGGAAGCACAGTTCTTTTGTTCTGAGGAAGCTTACTGTTTGGACCCCATAGGAAACACAGTAATGTAGAAGAGTGCTCTTTTCTCAAAATCAGAGTGTGTTTCTTGTAAGGCGAGCTAGTGTTTGTTTCCCAGTCAGAAATGGAGTTGAATCCCAAGCAGTTTCTGGTCCTACCAGCAAGAGTTTTTTTCTGGTAAGAAGAGTCACTTTTGCGCTCCCATTGCCATACACAGTGAAAATAGCACTTGCTTCTGTTCCCAGGAAGTACAGTGTATTGGACTAAAGAGGAGCTACTGTTCTTGTCAGTATCCTAAGCAGAGTTGAAATAGATATGGCCCGTGTGTGTAGGAAGCACATTTCTTTTGTTCTGAGCACGCTCACTGTTCGGTCCCAATAGGAAACACAGTAGAGTAGAAGAGTGCTCTTTTCTCAAAAGCAGAGTGTGCTTCTTGTAAGGCGAGCTAGCGTTTGATTCCCAGTCCCAAATGGTGTTGAATCACAGGCAGTTTTTGGTCCTACGAGCAAGAGTTGTTTTCTGGTAAGGAAAGTCACTATTGTGCTCCCATTGCCATACATAGTGCAAATAGCACTCGCGTCTGTTCCCAGAAAGTACAGTGTATTGGACTGAAGATGAGCTACTGTTCTTGTCAGTTTCCTAAGCAGAGTTGAACTAGATATGGCCCCTGTGTGTAGGAAGCACAGTTCTTTTGTTCCGAGCAAGTTCACTGTTCAGACCCCTTAGGAAACACTTTAGAGTAGAAGATGGCTCTTTTCTCAAAAGCAGAGTGTGTTTCTTCTATGGCGAGCTAGCGTTTGTTTCCCAGTCCTAAATGGGGTTGAATCACATGCAGTTTCTGGTCCTACGAGCAAGAGTTGTTTTCTGGTAAGAAGAGTCACTATTGCGCTCCAAATGCCATACACAGTGCAAATAGCACTCGCGTCTGTTCCCAGCAAGTACAGAGTATGGGACTGTATAGGAGCTACTGTTCTTGTCAGTTTCCTAAGCAGAATTGAACTAGATATGGTCCATGTGTGTAGGAAGCACAATTCTTTTGTTCTAAGCAAGCTCACTGTTTGGACCCCGTAGGAAACACAGAAGAGTAGAAGAGTGCTCTTTTCTCTAAAGCAGAGTGTGTTTCTTGTAAGTCCAGCTCGCGTTTGTTTCCTTGTCCTAAATGAAGTTGAATCCCATGCAGTTTCTGGTCCTACGAACAAGAGTTGTTTTGTGGTAAGGAAAGTCACTATTGCGCTCTCATTGCCATACACAGTGCAAATAGCACTCGCGTCTGTTCCCAGCAAGTACAGTGTATTGGACTGAATAGGTGCTACTGTTCTTGTCAGTTTCCTAAGCAGACTTGAACTAGATATGGCCGTGTGTGTAGGAAGCACAGTTCTTTTGTTCTGTGCAATCTCACTGTTCTGGCCATATAGGAAACACAGTAGAGTAAAAGAGTGCTCTTTTCTCAAAAGCAGAGTGTGTTTCTAGTAAGGCGAGCTAGTGTTTGTTTCCCAGTCCTAAATGGAGTTCAATCACATGCAGTTTCTGGTCCTACGAGCAAGACTTGTTTTCTGGTAAGGAAAGTCACTATTGCGCTCCCATTGCCATACACAGTGCAAATAGCACTCGCGTCTGTTCCCAGCAAGTACAGTGTATCGGACTGAAGAGTAGCTACTGTTCTTCTCAGTTTCCTAAGCAGACTTGAACTAGATATGGCCTTGTGTGTAGGAAGCACAGTTTTTTTGTTCTGAGCAATCTCACTGTTCGGACCCCATAGGAAAAACAGTAGAGTAGAAGAGTGCTCTTTTCTCAAAAGCAGAGTGTGTTTCTTGTAAGGCGAGCTAGCGTTTGTTTCCCAGTCCTAAATGGAGTTGAATCACATGCAGTTTCTGGACCTACGAGCAAGAGTTGTTTTCTGGTAAGGAAAGTCACTATTGCGATCCCATTGCCATACACAGTGCAAAAAGCCCTCCCGTCTGTTCCCAGCAAGTACAGTGTATTGGACTGAAGAGGAGCTACTGTTCTTCTCAGTTTCTTAAGAAGAGTTGAACTAGATATGGCCCGTGTGTGTAGGAAGCACAGTTCTTTTTTCTGAGCAAGCTCACTGTTCTGGCCCTATAGGAAACACAGTAGAGTAGAAGAGTGCTCTTTTCTCAGAAGCAGAGTGTGTTTCTTGTAAAGCGAGCTAGAGTTTGTTTCCCAGTCCTAAATGGAGTTGAGTCACATGCTGTTTTTTGTCCTACGAGCAAGCGTTCTTTTCTGGTAAGACGAGTCACTATTGTGCTCCAATTGCCATACACAGTGCAAATAGCACTCTTGTATGTTCCCAGCAAGTACAGTGTATTGGACTGAAGAGGACCTACTGTTCTTGTCAGGTTCCTAAGCAGAATTGAACTAGATATGGGTGTGTGTGTAGGAAGCACAGTTCTTTTTTTCTGAGCAAGCTCACTGTTCAGGCCTTATAATAAACACAGTAGAGTAGAAGAGTGCTCTTTTCTCTAAAGCAGAGTGTGTTTCTTGTAAGGCCAGCTAGCGTTTGTTTCCCAGTCCTTAATAGAGTTGAAGCACATGCAGTTTCTGGTCCTACGAGCAAGAGTTGTTTTATGGTAAGAAGAGTCAGTATTGTGCTGCCATTGCCATACACAGGACAAATAGCACTGGCGTCTGTTCCCAGCAAGTACAGTGTATCGGACTGAAGAGGAGATACTGTTCTTGTCAGTTTCCTAAGTAGAGTTGAACTAGATATGGTCGGTGTGTGTAGGAAGCACAGTTCTTTCATTCTGAGCAAGCTCACTGTTTGGACCCCATAGGAAACACAGTAGAGTAGAAGAGTGCTCTTTTCTCAAAAGCAGAGTTTCTTTTTTGTAAGGAGAGCTAGCGTTTGTTTCCCAGTCCTAAATGGAGTTGAATCCCATGCAGTTTCTGGTCCTACGAGCAAGAGTTGTTTTCTGGTAAGAATAGTCACTATTGTGCTCCATATGTCACACACAGGTCAAATAGCACTCGCGTCTGTTCCCAGCATGTACAGTGTATTGGACTGAAGAGGATGTACTGTCCTTGTCAGTTTCCTAAGCAGAATTGATCTAGATATGGCCCGTGTGTGTAATAAGCATAGTTCTTCTGTTCTGAGATTGCTCATTGTTCTGACTCCATAAGAAAAACAGTAGAGTAGAAGAGTGCCCGTTTCTCAAAAGCAGTGTGTGTTTCTTGTAAGGCGAGCTAGCATTAGTTTCCCAATCCTAAATGGAGTTGAATCACATGCAGTTTCTGGTCCTACGAGCAAGAATTGTTTTCTCGTAAGAAGAGTCACTATTGCCCTCCCATTGTCATACACTGGGCAAATAGCACTCGCGTCTGTTTCCAGCAACTACAGAGTATTGGACTGAAGAGGATCTACTATTCTTGTCAGTTTCATAAGCAGAATTGAAGTAGATATGACCGTGTGTGTAGTAAGCACAGTTCTTTTGTTCTGAGCAAACTCACTGTTTTGGCCCTATAGGAAACACAGTAGAGTAGAAGAGTGCTCTTTTCTCAAAAGCAGAGTGTGTTTCTTGTAAGGCGAGCTAGCGTTTGTTTCCCAGTCCTAAATGGAGTTGAATCACATGTAGTTTTTGGTCCTACGAGCAAGAGTTGTTTTCTGGTAAGAAGAGTCACTATTGTGCTCCCATTGCCATACACAGTGCAAACAGCACTCGCGTCTGTTCGCAGCAAGTACAGTGTATTGGACTGAAGAGGAGCTACTGTTCTTGTCAGTTTCCTAAGCAGAGTTGAACTAGATATGGCCCCTGTGTTTAGGAAGCACAGTTCTTTTGTTCTGAGCAAGCTCACTGTTCGGACCCCATAGGAAACACAGTAGAGTAGAAGAGTGCTCTTTTCTCAAAAGCAGAGTGTGTTTCTTGTAAGGCGAGCTTGTGTTTGTTTCCCAGACTGAAATGGAATTGAATCACATGCAGTTTCTGGTCCTACGAGCAAGAGTTGTTTTCTGGTAAGAAGAGTCACTATTGCGCTCCCATTGTCATACACAGGGCAAATAGCACTGGCGTCTGTTCCCAGCAAGTACAGTATATGGGACTGAAGAGGATCTAGTGTTCTTGTCAGTTTCATAAGCAGAATTGAACTAGATATGACCGTGTGTGTAGGAAGCACAGTTCCTTTGTTCAGAGCAAGCGCACTGTTTTGGCCCTATAGGAAATGCAGCAGAGTTGAAGAGTACTCTTTTCTCAAAAGCAGAGTGTTTTTCTTGTAAGGCGAGCTAGCGTTTGTTTCCAGTCCTAAATGGAGTTGAATCACATGTCGTTTTGGGTCCTACGAGCTAGAGTTGTTTTCTGGTAAGGAAAGTCACTATTGTGCTCCCATTGCCATACATAGTGCAAATAGCACTCGCGTCTGTTCCCAGCATGTACAGGTATTGGACTGAAGAGGAGCTACTGTTCTTGTCAGTTTCCTAAGCAGAATTGAATTAGATATGGCCGTGTGTGTAAGAAGCACAGTTCTTTTGTTCTGAGCAAGCTGACTGTTTTTGCCCTATAGGAAACACAGTAGAGTAGAAGAGTGCCCTTTTCTGAAAAGCAGAGTGTGTTTCTTGTAAGGCGAGCTACCGTTTGTTTTTCAGTCCTAAATGGAGTTGAATCACATGAAGTTTCTGGTCCTACGAGCAAGAGTTTTTTTCTGGTAAGAAGAGTCACTATTGCGCTCCATATGTCATACACAGGGCAAGTAGCACTGGCGTCTGTTCCCAGCATGTACAGGTATTGGACTGAAGAGGAGCTACTGTTCTTGTCAGTTTCCTAAGCAGAGTTGAACTAGATCTCGCCCGTGTGTGTAGGAAACAAAGTTCTTTTGTTCTGAGAAGCTCATTATTCTGGCACTGTAAGAAACACAGTAGAGTAGAAGAGTGCTCTTTTCTCAAAAGCAGAGTATGTTTCTTGTAAGGCGAGCTAGTGTTTGTTTCTCAGTCCTAAATGGAGTTGAATCACATGTAGCTTGTGGTCCTACGAGCAAGAGTTGTTTTCTGGTAAGAAGAGTCACTATTGCGCTCTCATTGTCATACACAGTGCAAATAGCACTCGCGTCTGTTCCCAGCAAGTACAGTGTATTGGACTGAAGAGGATCCACTGTTATTGTCAGTTTCCTAAGCAGAATTGAACTAGATATGGCCGTGTGTGTAGGAAGCACAGTTCTTTTGTTCTGAGCAAGCTCACTGTTTTGGCTCTATAGAAAACACAGTAGAGTAGAAGAGTGCTCTTTTCTCAAAAGCAGAGTCTGTTTCTTGTAAGGCGAGCTAGTGTTTGTTTCTCAGTCCTAAATGGAGTTGAATTACATGCAGTTTTTGGTCCCATGAGCATGAGTTGTTTTCTGGTAAGTAAAGTCACTATTGTGCTCCCATTCCCCTACACAGTGCAAATAGAACTCGTGTCTGTTCCCAGCAAGTACAGTGTATTGGACTGAAGAGGAGCTACTGTTCTTGTCAGTTTCCTAAGCAGAGTTGAACTAGATATGGCAAGTGTGTGTAGGAAGCACAGTTCTTTTGTTCTGAGCAAGCTCACTCTTGGACCCCATAGGAAACACTTTAGATTAGAAGAGGGCTCTTTTCTCAAAAGCAGAGTATGTTTCTTGTAAGGCGAGCTAGCGTTTGTTTCCCAGTCCTAAATGGAGTTGACTCACATGTTGTTTTTGGTCTTACGAGCAAGAGTTGTTTTCTGGTAAGAAGAGTCACTATTGCACTTCCATTGCCATACACATTGCAAATAGCACTCGCGTCTGTTCGCAGCAAGTACAGTGTATTGGACTGAAGATGAGCTACTGTTCTTGTCAGTTTCCTAAGCAGAGTTGAACTAGATATGGCCCCTGTGTGTAGGAAGCACAGTTCTTTTGTTCTGAGCAAGCTCCCTCTTCGGACCCCATAGGAAACACAGTAGAGTAGAAGAGTGCTCTTTTCTCAAAAGCAGAGTGTGTTTCTTATAAGGCGAGCTAGTGTTTGTTTCCCAGTCTGAAATGGAGTTGAATCCCATGCAGTTTCTGGTCCTACGAGCAAGAGTTGTTTTCTGGTAAGAAGAGTCACTATTGCGCTCCTATTGTCATACACAGGGCGATAGCACTGGCGTCTATTCCCAGCATGTACAGTGTATTGGACTGAAGAGGATTTATTGTTCTTGTCAGTTTCCTAAGCAGAATTGATGTAGATATGGCCCCTGTGTGTAGGAAGCACAGTTCTTTTGTTCTGAGCAAGCTCACTGTTCTGGCCTTATAGGAAACTCAGTAGAGTAGATGAGTGCTCTTTTCTCAAAAGCAGAGTGTGTTTCTTGTAAGGCGAGCTAGCCTTTGTTTCCGAGTCCTAAATGGAGTTGAATCACATGCAGTTTCTGGTCCTATGAGCAAGAATTGTTTTCTGGTAAAAGAGTCACTATTGCCCTCCCATTGTCATACACTGGGCAAATAGCACTCGTGTCTGTACCCAGCAACTACAGAGTGTTGGACTGAAGAGGATCTACTATTCTTGTCAGTTTCATAAGCAGAATTGAACTATATATGACCGTGTGTGTAGGAAGCACAGTTCTTTTGTTCTGAGCAAGCACACTGTTTGCACCCCAAAGGAAACACAGAAGAGTAGAAGAGTGCTCTTTTCTCAAAAGCAGAGTGTGTTTCTATTAAGTCGAGCTAGCGTTTGTTTCCCAGTCCTAAATGGAGTTGAATCACATGGAGTTTCTGGTCCTACTAGCAAGAGTTGTTTTCTGGTAAGAAGAGTCACTATTGCGCTCCCATTGTCATACACAAGGCAAATAGCAATGGTGTTTATTCCCAGCATGTACAGTGTATTGGACTGAAGAGGTTCTACTGTTCTTGTCAGTTTCCTAAGCAGAATTGAACCAGATATGGCCGTGTGTGTAGGAAGCACAGTTCTTTTGTTCTGAGCAAGCTCACTGTTTTGGCTCTATAGGAATCACAGTAGAGTAGAAGAGTGCTCTTTTCTCAAATGCAGCGTGTGTTTCTTCTAAGGCGAGCTAGCGTTTGTTTCCCAGTCCTAAATGGAGTTGAATCACATGCAGTTTTTGGTCCCATGAGCAAGAGTTGTTTTCTGGTAAGGAAATTCACTATTGCGCTCCCATTCCCCTACACAGTGCAAATAGCACTTGCGTCTGTTCCCAGCAAGTACAGTGTATTGGACTGAAGATGAGCTACTGTTCTTGTCAGTTTCCTAAGCAGAGTTGAACTAGATATGGCCCGTGTGTGTAGGAAGCACAGTTCTTTTGTTCTGAGCAAGCTCACTGTTCAGACCCCATAGGAAACACTTTAGAGTAGAAGAGTGCTCTTTTCTCAAAAGCAGAGTGTGTTTCTTGTAAGGCGAGCTAGAGTTTGTTTCCCACTCCTAAATGAAGTTGAATCACATGCAGTTTCTGGTCCTACGAGAAAGAGTTGCTTTCTGGTAAGAAGAGTCACTGTTGCACTCCCATTGTCATACACAGGGCAATTAGCGCTCCCGTCTGTTCCCAGCAACTACAGTGTATTGGACTGAAGAGGATCTAATATTCTTGTCAGTTTCCTAAGCAGAATTGAACTAGATATGACCATGTGTGTAGGAAGCACAGTACTTTTGTTCTGAATAAGCTCACTGTTTGGACCCCATAGGAAAAACAGTAGAGTAGAAGAGTGCTCTTTTTTCAAAAGCAGAGTGTGTTTCTTGTAAGGCGAGCTAGTGTTTGTTTCCCAGTCTGAAATGGAGTTGAATCCCATGCAGTTTCTGGTCCTACGAGCAAGAGTTGTTTTCTGGTAAGAAGAGTCACTATTGCGCTCCCATTGCCATATACAGTGCAAATAGCACTCGTGTCTGTTCCCAGCAAGTACAGTGTATTGGATGAAGAGGAGATACTGTTCTTGTCAGTTTCCTAAGTAGAGTTGAACTGATATGGCCCGTGTGTGTAGGAAGCACAGTTCTTTTGTTCTGAGCAAGCTCACTGTTTGGACCCCAAACAAACACCTAAAAGTAGAAGAGTGCTCTTTTCTCAAAAGCAGAGTGTGTTTCTTGTAAGGCGAGCTAGCCTTTGTTTCCCAGTCCTAAATGGAGTTGAATCACATGCAGTTTCTGGTCCTAAGAGCTAGAGTTGTTTTGTGGGAAAAAGAGTCACTATTGTGCTCCCATTGTCATACACATGGCAAATAGCACTGGCGTCTGTTCCCAGCAAGTACATTGTATTGGACTGAAAAGGAGCTACTGTTCTTGTCAGTTTCCTAAGCAGAGTTGAACTAGATATAGCCCGTGTGTGTAGGAAGCACAGTTCTTTTGCTCTGAGCAAGCTCACTGTTCGGACCCCATAGGAAACACTTTAGAATAGAAGAGGGCTCTTTTCTCAAAAGCAGAGTGTGTTTCTTGTAAGACGAGCTAACGATTGTTTCGAAGTCCTAAATGGAGTTGAATCACATGCAGTTTCTGGTCCTACGAGCAAGAGTTGTTTTCTGGTAAGAAGAGTCACTATTGTGCTCCCACTGTCATACACAGGGCAAATAGCACTGGCGTCTATTCCCAGCATGTACAGTGTATTGGGCTGAAGAGGATCTACTGTCCTTGTCAGTTTCCTAAGGAGAATTGATCTAGATATGGCCCGTGTGTGTAGGAAGCACAGATCTTTTGTTCTGAGCAACCTCACTGTTCTGACCCCATAAGAAACACAGTAGAGTAGAAGAGTACCCTTTTCTCAAAGGCAGAGTGTGTTTCTTGTAAGGCGAGCTAGCGTATGTTTCCCAGTCCTAAATGGAGTTGAATCACATGCAGTTTTTGGTCCTACGAGCAAGAGTTTTTTTCTGGTAAGGAAAGTCACTATTGTTGTCCCATTGCCATACACAGTACAAATAGCACTGGCGTCTGTTCCCAGCAAGAACAGTGTATTGGACTGAAGAGGAGCTACTGTTCTGGTCAGTTTCCTAAGCAGAATTAAACTAGATATGTCCCGTGTGTGTAGGAAGCACATTTCTTTTGTTCTGAGCAAGCTCACTATTCTGGCTCTATAGGAAACACAGTAGAATAGAAGAGTGATCTTTTCTCAAAAGCAGAGTGTGTTTCTTGTAAGGCGAGCTAGCGTTTGTTTCCCAGTCCTAAATGGAGTTGAATCACATGCAGTTTCTGGTCCTACGAGCAAGAGTTGTTTTCTGGTAAGAAGAGTCACTATTGCGCTCCCTTTGTCATACACAGGGCAAATAGCACCTGCGTCTGTTCCCAGCAAGAACAGTGTATTGGACTGAAGAGGAGCTACTGTTCTGGTCAGTTTCCTAAGCAGAATTAAACTAGATATGTCCCGTGTGTGTAGGAAGCACAGTTCTTTTGTTCTGAGCAAGCTCACTGTTCTGGCCCCATAGGAAACACAGTAGAGTAGAAGAGTGCTCTTTTCTCAAAAGCAGAGTGTGTTTCTTGTAAGGCGAGCTAGCGTTTTTTTCCCAGTCCTAAATGGAGTTGAATCACATGCAGTTTTTGGTCCTATGAGCATGAGTTTTTTTCTGGTAAGGAATGTCACTATTGAGCTCCCATTGCCATACGCAGTGCAAATAGCACTCGCGTCTGCTCCCAGCAAGTACAGTGTATTGGACTGAAGAGGAGCTACTGTTCTTGTCAGATTCCTAAGCAGAGTTGAACTAGATATGGCCCGTGTGTGTAGAAATCACAGTTCTTTTGTTCTGAGCAAGCTCACTGTTCGGACCCCATAGGAAACACAGTAGAGTAGAAGTGTGCCCTTTTCTCAAAAGCAAAGCTTGTTTCGTGTAAGGCAAAATAGCGTTTGTTTCCCAGTCCTAAGTGGAGTTGAATCACATGCAGTTTCTGGTCCTAAGAGCCAGAATTGTTTTCTGGTAAGAAGAGTCACTATTCCACTCCCATTGCTTTACACAGTGCAAATAGCACTCGCGTATGTTCCCAGCAAGTACAGTTTTTTGGACTGAAGAGGAGCTACTGTTCTAGTCAGTTCCCTAAGCAGAGTTGAACTAGATATGGCCCGTGTGTGCAGGAAGCACAGTTCTTTTGTTCTGAGCAAGCTCACTGTTCTGGCCCTATAGGAAACACAGTAGAGTAGAAGAGTGCTCTTTCCTCAAAAGCAGAGTGTGTTTCTTGTAAGGTGAGCTGGTGTTTGTTTCCCAGTCATTAATGGAGTTGAATCACATGCAGTTTCTGGTCCTACGAGCAAGAGTTGTTTTGTGGTAAAAAGTGTCACTATTGTGCTCCCATTGCCGTACACAGTGCAAATACCACTGGCGTCTGTTCCCAGAATGTACAGTGTATTGGACTTAAGAGGATCTACTGTTCTTGTCAGTTTAGTAAACAGAGTTGAACTAGATATGGCCCGTGTGTGTAGGAAGCACAATTCTTTTGTTCTGAGCAAGCTCACTGTTCTGGCGCTACAGGAAACACATTAGAGTAGAAGAGTGCTCTTTTCTCAAAAGCAATGTGTGTTTCTTGTAAGGCGAGCTAGCGTTTGTTTCCCAGTCCTAAATGGAGTTGAATCACATGCAGTTTTTGTTTCTATGAGCAAGAGTTGTTTTCTGGTAAGAAGAGTCACTATTGCGCTCCCATTATCATACACAGGACAAATAGCACTGGCATCTGTTCCCAGCATGTACAGTGTATTGCACTGAAGAGGAGCTACTGTTCTTGTCAGTTTCCTAAGCAGAGTTGAACTAGATATAGCCCGTGTGTGTAGGAAGCACGGTTCTTTTGTTCTCAGCAAGCTCACTATTCAGGCCCTATTGGAAACACAGTAGAGTAGAAGAGTGCTCTTTTCTCAAAAGCAGAGTGTGTTTCTTGTAAAACGAGCTAGCATTTGTTTCCCAGTCCTAAATGGAGTTGAATCACATGCAGTTTCTGGTCCTACCAGCAAGAGTTGTTTTCTGGTAAGAAGAGTCACTTTTGCGCTCCCATTGCCATACACAGTGAAAATAGCACTCGCTTCTGTTCCCAGGAAGTATAGTGTATTGGACTAAAGATGAGCTACTGTTCTCGTCAGTATCCTAAGCAGACTTGAACTAGATAAGAGCCGTGTGTGTGGGAAGCACAGTTCTTTTGTTCTGAGCAAGCACACTGTTCGGTCCACATAGGAAACACAGTAGAGTAGAAGAGTGCTCTTTTCTCAAAAGCAGAGTGTGTTTCTTGTAAGGGGAGCTAGCGTTCGTTTCCCAGTCCCAAATGGTGTTGAATCACATGCAGTTTTTGGTCCTACGAGCAAGAGTTGTTTTCTGGTAAGGAAAGTCACTATTGTGCTCCCATTGCCATACACAGTGCAAATAGCACTGGCGTCTGTTTGCAGCAAGTACAGTGTACTGGACTGAAGAGGAGCTACTGTTCTTGTCAGTTTCCTAAGCAGAATTGAACTAGATATGGGTGTGTGTGTAGGAAGCACAGTTCTTTTGTTCTGAGCAAGCTCACTGTTTGGACCTCAAAGGAAACACAGTAGAGTAGAAGAGTGCTCTTTTCTCAAAAGCAGAGTGTGTTTCTTGTAAGGCGAGCTAGTGTTTGTTTCGGAGTCCTAAATGGAGTTGAATCACATGCAGTTTCTGGTCCTACGAGCAAGAGTTGTTTCCTGGTAAGAAGAGTCACTATTGTGCTCCCATTGTCATACACATTACAAATAGCACTGGCGTCTGTTTCCAGCATGTACAGTGTATTGGACTGAAGAGGATCCACTGTTATTGTCAGTTCCCTAAGCAGAATTGAACTAGATATGCCCGTGTGTGTAGGAAGTACAGTTCTTTTGTTCTGAGCAAGCTCACTGTTTTGGCTCTATAGAAAACACAGTAGAGTAGAAGAGTGCACTTTTCTCAAAAGCAGTGTGTGTTTCTTGTAAGGCGAGCTAGCGTTTGTGTCCCAGTCCTAAATGGAGTTGAATCACTTGCAGTTTTTGTTTCCATGAGCATGAGTTGTTTTCTGGTAAGGAAAGTCACTATTGCACTCCCATTCCCCTACACAGTGCAAATAGCACTCGCGTCTGTTCCCAGCAAATACACTGTATTGGACTGAAGTGGAGCTACTGTTCTTGTCAGTTTCCTAATCAGAGTTGAACTAGATATGGCCCGTGTGTGTAGGAAGCACAGTTCTTTGGTTCTGAGCAAGCTCACTGTTCGGATCCCATAGGAAACACAGTAGAGTAGAAGAGTGCTCTTTTCTCAAAAGCAGAGTCTGTTTCCTGTAAGGCGAGCTAGTGTTTGTTTCCCAGTCAGAAATGGAGTTGAATCCCATGTAGTTTCTGGTCCTATGACCAAGAGTTGTTTTCTGGTAAGAAGAGTCACTATTACGCTCCCATTGCCAAACACAGTGCAAATAGCACTTGTGTCTGTTCCCAGCAAGTACAGTGTATTGGACTGAAAAGGAGCTACTGTTCTTGTCAGTTTCCTAAGCAGGGTTGAACTAGATATGGCTCGTGTGTGTAGGAAGCACAGTTCTTTTGTTCTGAGCAAGCTCACTGTTTTGACCCCATAGGAAACACATTAGATTAGAAGATTGCTCTTTTCTCAAAAGCAAAGTGTGTTTCTTGTAAGGCGAGCTAGCGTTTGTTTCCCAATTTTAAATGGAGTTGAATTACATGCAGTTTCTGGTCCTACGAGCAAGAGTTGTTTTCTGGTAAGAAGAGTCACGATTGTGCTCCATATGTCATACACAGGTCAAATAGCACTCGCGTCTGTTCCCAGCATGTACAGTGTATTGGACTGAAGAGGATGTACTGTCCTTGTCAGTTTCCTAAGCAGAATTGATCTAGATATGGCCCGTGTGTGTAGGAAGCATAGTTCTTCTGTTCTGAGAATGCTCATTGTTCTGACCCCATAAGAAAAACAGTAGAGTAGAAGAGTGCCCGTTTCTCAAAAGCTGTGTGTGTTTCTTGTAAGGCGAGCTAGCATTAGTTTCCCAATCCTAAATGGAGTTGAATCACATGCAGTTTCTGGTCCTACGAGCAAGAATTGTTTTCTCGTAAGAAGAGTCACTATTGCCCTCCCATTGTCATACACTGGGCAAATAGCACTCGCGTCTGTTTCCAGCAACTACGGAGTATTGGACTGAAGAGGATCTACTATTCTTATCAGATTCATAAGCAGAATTGAAGTAGATATGACCGTGTGTGTAGGAAGCACAGTTCTTTTGTTCTGAGCAAGCTCACTGTTTTGGCCCTATAGGAAACACAGTAGAGTAGAAGAGTGCTCTTTTCTCAAAAGCAGAGTGTGTTTCTTGTAAGGCGAGCTAGCTTTTGTTTCCCAGTCCTAAATGGAGTTGAATCACATGTAGTTTTTGGTCCTACGAGCAAGAGTTGTTTTCTGGTAAGAAGAGTCACTATTGTGCTCCCATTGCCATACACAGTGCAAACAGCACTCGCGTCTGTTCGCAGCAAGTACAGTGTATTGGACTGAAGATGAGCTACTGTTCTTGTCAGTTTCCTAAGCAGAGTTGAACTAGATATGGCCCCTGTGTGTAGGAAGCACAGTTCTTTTGTTCTGAGCAAGCTCCCTCTTCGGACCCCATAGGAAACACAGTAGAGTAGAAGAGTGCTCTTTTCTCAAAAGCAGAGTGTGTTTCTTATAAGGCGAGCTAGTGTTTGTTTCCCAGTCTGAAATGGAGTTGAATCCCATGCAGTTTCTGGTCCTACGAGCAAGAGTTGTTTTCTGGTAAGAAGAGTCACTATTGCGCTCCTATTGTCATACACAGGGCGATAGCACTGGCGTCTATTCCCAGCATGTACAGTGTATTGGACTGAAGAGGATTTATTGTTCTTGTCAGTTTCCTAAGCAGAATTGATGTAGATATGGCCCCTGTGTGTAGGAAGCACAGTTCTTTTGTTCTGAGCAAGCTCACTGTTCTGGCCTTATAGGAAACTCAGTAGAGTAGATGAGTGCTCTTTTCTCAAAAGCAGAGTGTGTTTCTTGTAAGGCGAGCTAGCCTTTGTTTCCGAGTCCTAAATGGAGTTGAATCACATGCAGTTTCTGGTCCTATGAGCAAGAATTGTTTTCTGGTAAAAGAGTCACTATTGCCCTCCCATTGTCATACACTGGGCAAATAGCACTCGTGTCTGTACCCAGCAACTACAGAGTGTTGGACTGAAGAGGATCTACTATTCTTGTCAGTTTCATAAGCAGAATTGAACTATATATGACCGTGTGTGTAGGAAGCACAGTTCTTTTGTTCTGAGCAAGCACACTGTTTGCACCCCAAAGGAAACACAGAAGAGTAGAAGAGTGCTCTTTTCTCAAAAGCAGAGTGTGTTTCTATTAAGTCGAGCTAGCGTTTGTTTCCCAGTCCTAAATGGAGTTGAATCACATGGAGTTTCTGGTCCTACTAGCAAGAGTTGTTTTCTGGTAAGAAGAGTCACTATTGCGCTCCCATTGTCATACACAAGGCAAATAGCAATGGTGTTTATTCCCAGCATGTACAGTGTATTGGACTGAAGAGGTTCTACTGTTCTTGTCAGTTTCCTAAGCAGAATTGAACCAGATATGGCCGTGTGTGTAGGAAGCACAGTTCTTTTGTTCTGAGCAAGCTCACTGTTTTGGCTCTATAGGAATCACAGTAGAGTAGAAGAGTGCTCTTTTCTCAAATGCAGCGTGTGTTTCTTCTAAGGCGAGCTAGCGTTTGTTTCCCAGTCCTAAATGGAGTTGAATCACATGCAGTTTTTGGTCCCATGAGCAAGAGTTGTTTTCTGGTAAGGAAATTCACTATTGCGCTCCCATTCCCCTACACAGTGCAAATAGCACTTGCGTCTGTTCCCAGCAAGTACAGTGTATTGGACTGAAGATGAGCTACTGTTCTTGTCAGTTTCCTAAGCAGAGTTGAACTAGATATGGCCCGTGTGTGTAGGAAGCACAGTTCTTTTGTTCTGAGCAAGCTCACTGTTCAGACCCCATAGGAAACACTTTAGAGTAGAAGAGTGCTCTTTTCTCAAAAGCAGAGTGTGTTTCTTGTAAGGCGAGCTAGAGTTTGTTTCCCACTCCTAAATGAAGTTGAATCACATGCAGTTTCTGGTCCTACGAGAAAGAGTTGCTTTCTGGTAAGAAGAGTCACTGTTGCACTCCCATTGTCATACACAGGGCAATTAGCGCTCCCGTCTGTTCCCAGCAACTACAGTGTATTGGACTGAAGAGGATCTAATATTCTTGTCAGTTTCCTAAGCAGAATTGAACTAGATATGACCATGTGTGTAGGAAGCACAGTACTTTTGTTCTGAATAAGCTCACTGTTTGGACCCCATAGGAAAAACAGTAGAGTAGAAGAGTGCTCTTTTTTCAAAAGCAGAGTGTGTTTCTTGTAAGGCGAGCTAGTGTTTGTTTCCCAGTCTGAAATGGAGTTGAATCCCATGCAGTTTCTGGTCCTACGAGCAAGAGTTGTTTTCTGGTAAGAAGAGTCACTATTGCGCTCCCATTGCCATATACAGTGCAAATAGCACTCGTGTCTGTTCCCAGCAAGTACAGTGTATTGGATGAAGAGGAGATACTGTTCTTGTCAGTTTCCTAAGTAGAGTTGAACTGATATGGCCCGTGTGTGTAGGAAGCACAGTTCTTTTGTTCTGAGCAAGCTCACTGTTTGGACCCCAAACAAACACCTAAAAGTAGAAGAGTGCTCTTTTCTCAAAAGCAGAGTGTGTTTCTTGTAAGGCGAGCTAGCCTTTGTTTCCCAGTCCTAAATGGAGTTGAATCACATGCAGTTTCTGGTCCTAAGAGCTAGAGTTGTTTTGTGGGAAAAAGAGTCACTATTGTGCTCCCATTGTCATACACATGGCAAATAGCACTGGCGTCTGTTCCCAGCAAGTACATTGTATTGGACTGAAAAGGAGCTACTGTTCTTGTCAGTTTCCTAAGCAGAGTTGAACTAGATATAGCCCGTGTGTGTAGGAAGCACAGTTCTTTTGCTCTGAGCAAGCTCACTGTTCGGACCCCATAGGAAACACTTTAGAATAGAAGAGGGCTCTTTTCTCAAAAGCAGAGTGTGTTTCTTGTAAGACGAGCTAACGATTGTTTCGAAGTCCTAAATGGAGTTGAATCACATGCAGTTTCTGGTCCTACGAGCAAGAGTTGTTTTCTGGTAAGAAGAGTCACTATTGTGCTCCCACTGTCATACACAGGGCAAATAGCACTGGCGTCTATTCCCAGCATGTACAGTGTATTGGGCTGAAGAGGATCTACTGTCCTTGTCAGTTTCCTAAGGAGAATTGATCTAGATATGGCCCGTGTGTGTAGGAAGCACAGATCTTTTGTTCTGAGCAACCTCACTGTTCTGACCCCATAAGAAACACAGTAGAGTAGAAGAGTACCCTTTTCTCAAAGGCAGAGTGTGTTTCTTGTAAGGCGAGCTAGCGTATGTTTCCCAGTCCTAAATGGAGTTGAATCACATGCAGTTTTTGGTCCTACGAGCAAGAGTTTTTTTCTGGTAAGGAAAGTCACTATTGTTGTCCCATTGCCATACACAGTACAAATAGCACTGGCGTCTGTTCCCAGCAAGAACAGTGTATTGGACTGAAGAGGAGCTACTGTTCTGGTCAGTTTCCTAAGCAGAATTAAACTAGATATGTCCCGTGTGTGTAGGAAGCACATTTCTTTTGTTCTGAGCAAGCTCACTATTCTGGCTCTATAGGAAACACAGTAGAATAGAAGAGTGATCTTTTCTCAAAAGCAGAGTGTGTTTCTTGTAAGGCGAGCTAGCGTTTGTTTCCCAGTCCTAAATGGAGTTGAATCACATGCAGTTTCTGGTCCTACGAGCAAGAGTTGTTTTCTGGTAAGAAGAGTCACTATTGCGCTCCCTTTGTCATACACAGGGCAAATAGCACCTGCGTCTGTTCCCAGCAAGAACAGTGTATTGGACTGAAGAGGAGCTACTGTTCTGGTCAGTTTCCTAAGCAGAATTAAACTAGATATGTCCCGTGTGTGTAGGAAGCACAGTTCTTTTGTTCTGAGCAAGCTCACTGTTCTGGCCCCATAGGAAACACAGTAGAGTAGAAGAGTGCTCTTTTCTCAAAAGCAGAGTGTGTTTCTTGTAAGGCGAGCTAGCGTTTTTTTCCCAGTCCTAAATGGAGTTGAATCACATGCAGTTTTTGGTCCTATGAGCATGAGTTTTTTTCTGGTAAGGAATGTCACTATTGAGCTCCCATTGCCATACGCAGTGCAAATAGCACTCGCGTCTGCTCCCAGCAAGTACAGTGTATTGGACTGAAGAGGAGCTACTGTTCTTGTCAGATTCCTAAGCAGAGTTGAACTAGATATGGCCCGTGTGTGTAGAAATCACAGTTCTTTTGTTCTGAGCAAGCTCACTGTTCGGACCCCATAGGAAACACAGTAGAGTAGAAGTGTGCCCTTTTCTCAAAAGCAAAGCTTGTTTCGTGTAAGGCAAAATAGCGTTTGTTTCCCAGTCCTAAGTGGAGTTGAATCACATGCAGTTTCTGGTCCTAAGAGCCAGAATTGTTTTCTGGTAAGAAGAGTCACTATTCCACTCCCATTGCTTTACACAGTGCAAATAGCACTCGCGTATGTTCCCAGCAAGTACAGTTTTTTGGACTGAAGAGGAGCTACTGTTCTAGTCAGTTCCCTAAGCAGAGTTGAACTAGATATGGCCCGTGTGTGCAGGAAGCACAGTTCTTTTGTTCTGAGCAAGCTCACTGTTCTGGCCCTATAGGAAACACAGTAGAGTAGAAGAGTGCTCTTTCCTCAAAAGCAGAGTGTGTTTCTTGTAAGGTGAGCTGGTGTTTGTTTCCCAGTCATTAATGGAGTTGAATCACATGCAGTTTCTGGTCCTACGAGCAAGAGTTGTTTTGTGGTAAAAAGTGTCACTATTGTGCTCCCATTGCCGTACACAGTGCAAATACCACTGGCGTCTGTTCCCAGAATGTACAGTGTATTGGACTTAAGAGGATCTACTGTTCTTGTCAGTTTAGTAAACAGAGTTGAACTAGATATGGCCCGTGTGTGTAGGAAGCACAATTCTTTTGTTCTGAGCAAGCTCACTGTTCTGGCGCTACAGGAAACACATTAGAGTAGAAGAGTGCTCTTTTCTCAAAAGCAATGTGTGTTTCTTGTAAGGCGAGCTAGCGTTTGTTTCCCAGTCCTAAATGGAGTTGAATCACATGCAGTTTTTGTTTCTATGAGCAAGAGTTGTTTTCTGGTAAGAAGAGTCACTATTGCGCTCCCATTATCATACACAGGACAAATAGCACTGGCATCTGTTCCCAGCATGTACAGTGTATTGCACTGAAGAGGAGCTACTGTTCTTGTCAGTTTCCTAAGCAGAGTTGAACTAGATATAGCCCGTGTGTGTAGGAAGCACGGTTCTTTTGTTCTCAGCAAGCTCACTATTCAGGCCCTATTGGAAACACAGTAGAGTAGAAGAGTGCTCTTTTCTCAAAAGCAGAGTGTGTTTCTTGTAAAACGAGCTAGCATTTGTTTCCCAGTCCTAAATGGAGTTGAATCACATGCAGTTTCTGGTCCTACCAGCAAGAGTTGTTTTCTGGTAAGAAGAGTCACTTTTGCGCTCCCATTGCCATACACAGTGAAAATAGCACTCGCTTCTGTTCCCAGGAAGTATAGTGTATTGGACTAAAGATGAGCTACTGTTCTCGTCAGTATCCTAAGCAGACTTGAACTAGATAAGAGCCGTGTGTGTGGGAAGCACAGTTCTTTTGTTCTGAGCAAGCACACTGTTCGGTCCACATAGGAAACACAGTAGAGTAGAAGAGTGCTCTTTTCTCAAAAGCAGAGTGTGTTTCTTGTAAGGGGAGCTAGCGTTCGTTTCCCAGTCCCAAATGGTGTTGAATCACATGCAGTTTTTGGTCCTACGAGCAAGAGTTGTTTTCTGGTAAGGAAAGTCACTATTGTGCTCCCATTGCCATACACAGTGCAAATAGCACTGGCGTCTGTTTGCAGCAAGTACAGTGTACTGGACTGAAGAGGAGCTACTGTTCTTGTCAGTTTCCTAAGCAGAATTGAACTAGATATGGGTGTGTGTGTAGGAAGCACAGTTCTTTTGTTCTGAGCAAGCTCACTGTTTGGACCTCAAAGGAAACACAGTAGAGTAGAAGAGTGCTCTTTTCTCAAAAGCAGAGTGTGTTTCTTGTAAGGCGAGCTAGTGTTTGTTTCGGAGTCCTAAATGGAGTTGAATCACATGCAGTTTCTGGTCCTACGAGCAAGAGTTGTTTCCTGGTAAGAAGAGTCACTATTGTGCTCCCATTGTCATACACATTACAAATAGCACTGGCGTCTGTTTCCAGCATGTACAGTGTATTGGACTGAAGAGGATCCACTGTTATTGTCAGTTCCCTAAGCAGAATTGAACTAGATATGCCCGTGTGTGTAGGAAGTACAGTTCTTTTGTTCTGAGCAAGCTCACTGTTTTGGCTCTATAGAAAACACAGTAGAGTAGAAGAGTGCACTTTTCTCAAAAGCAGTGTGTGTTTCTTGTAAGGCGAGCTAGCGTTTGTGTCCCAGTCCTAAATGGAGTTGAATCACTTGCAGTTTTTGTTTCCATGAGCATGAGTTGTTTTCTGGTAAGGAAAGTCACTATTGCACTCCCATTCCCCTACACAGTGCAAATAGCACTCGCGTCTGTTCCCAGCAAATACACTGTATTGGACTGAAGTGGAGCTACTGTTCTTGTCAGTTTCCTAATCAGAGTTGAACTAGATATGGCCCGTGTGTGTAGGAAGCACAGTTCTTTGGTTCTGAGCAAGCTCACTGTTCGGATCCCATAGGAAACACAGTAGAGTAGAAGAGTGCTCTTTTCTCAAAAGCAGAGTCTGTTTCCTGTAAGGCGAGCTAGTGTTTGTTTCCCAGTCAGAAATGGAGTTGAATCCCATGTAGTTTCTGGTCCTATGACCAAGAGTTGTTTTCTGGTAAGAAGAGTCACTATTACGCTCCCATTGCCAAACACAGTGCAAATAGCACTTGTGTCTGTTCCCAGCAAGTACAGTGTATTGGACTGAAAAGGAGCTACTGTTCTTGTCAGTTTCCTAAGCAGGGTTGAACTAGATATGGCTCGTGTGTGTAGGAAGCACAGTTCTTTTGTTCTGAGCAAGCTCACTGTTTTGACCCCATAGGAAACACATTAGATTAGAAGATTGCTCTTTTCTCAAAAGCAAAGTGTGTTTCTTGTAAGGCGAGCTAGCGTTTGTTTCCCAATTTTAAATGGAGTTGAATTACATGCAGTTTCTGGTCCTACGAGCAAGAGTTGTTTTCTGGTAAGAAGAGTCACGATTGTGCTCCATATGTCATACACAGGTCAAATAGCACTCGCGTCTGTTCCCAGCATGTACAGTGTATTGGACTGAAGAGGATGTACTGTCCTTGTCAGTTTCCTAAGCAGAATTGATCTAGATATGGCCCGTGTGTGTAGGAAGCATAGTTCTTCTGTTCTGAGAATGCTCATTGTTCTGACCCCATAAGAAAAACAGTAGAGTAGAAGAGTGCCCGTTTCTCAAAAGCTGTGTGTGTTTCTTGTAAGGCGAGCTAGCATTAGTTTCCCAATCCTAAATGGAGTTGAATCACATGCAGTTTCTGGTCCTACGAGCAAGAATTGTTTTCTCGTAAGAAGAGTCACTATTGCCCTCCCATTGTCATACACTGGGCAAATAGCACTCGCGTCTGTTTCCAGCAACTACGGAGTATTGGACTGAAGAGGATCTACTATTCTTATCAGATTCATAAGCAGAATTGAAGTAGATATGACCGTGTGTGTAGGAAGCACAGTTCTTTTGTTCTGAGCAAGCTCACTGTTTTGGCCCTATAGGAAACACAGTAGAGTAGAAGAGTGCTCTTTTCTCAAAAGCAGAGTGTGTTTCTTGTAAGGCGAGCTAGCTTTTGTTTCCCAGTCCTAAATGGAGTTGAATCACATGTAGTTTTTGGTCCTACGAGCAAGAGTTGTTTTCTGGTAAGAAGAGTCACTATTGTGCTCCCATTGCCATACACAGTGCAAACAGCACTCGCGTCTGTTCGCAGCAAGTACAGTGTATTGGACTGAAGATGAGCTACTGTTCTTGTCAGTTTCCTAAGCAGAGTTGAACTAGATATGGCCCCTGTGTGTAGGAAGCACAGTTCTTTTGTTCTGAGCAAGCTCACTGTTCAGACTTCCTAGGAAACACAGTAGAGTAGAAGAGTGCTCTTTTCTCAAAAGCAGAGTGTGTTTCTTGTAAGGCGAGCTAGCGTTTGTTTCCCAGTCCTAAATGGAGTTGAATCACATGCAGTTTCTGGTCCTACGAGCAAGAGTTTTTTTCTGGTAAGGAAAGTCACTATTGAGCTCCCATTGCCATACACAGGGCAAAGAGCACTCGCGTCTGCTCCCAACAAGTACAGTGTATTGGACTGAAGAGGAGCTACTGTTCTTGTCAGATTCCTAAGCAGAGTTGAACTAGATATGGCCCGTGTGTGTAGAAAGCACAGTTCTTTTGTTCTGAGCAAGCTCACTGTTCGGACCCCATAGGAAACACAGTAGAGTAGAAGTGTGCCCTTTTCTCAAAAGCAAAGCTTGTTTCGTGTAAGGCAAAATAGCGTTTGTTTCCCAGTCCTAAGTGGAGTTGAATCACATGCAGTTTCTGGTCCTAAGAGCCAGAATTGTTTTCTGGTAAGAAGAGTCACTATTGCACTCCCATTGCTTTACACAGTGCAAATAGCACTCGCGTATGTTCCCAGCAAGTACAGTGTTTTGGACTGAAGAGGAGCTACTGTTCTAGTCAGTTCCCTAAGCAGAGTTGAACTAGATATGGCCTGTGTGTGCAGGAAGCACAGTTCTTTTGTTCTGAGCAAGCTCACTCTTTTGGCCCTATAGGAAACACAGTAGAGTAGAAGAGTGCTCTTTCCTCAAAAGCAGAGTGTGTTTCTTGTAAGGTGAGCTGGTGTTTGTTTCCCAGTCATAAATGGAGTTGAATCACATGCAGTTTCTGGTCCTACGAGCAAGAGTTGTTTTGTGATAAAAAGTGTCACTATTGTGCTCCCATTGCCGTACACAGTGCAAATACCACTGGCGTCTGTTCCCAGAATGTACAGTGTATTGGACTTAAGAGGATCTACTGTTCTTGTCAGTTTAGTAAACAGAGTTGAACTAGATATGGCCCGTGTGTGTAGGAAGCACAATTCTTTTGTTCTGAGCAAGCTCACTGTTCTAGCGCTACAGGAAACACAGTAGAGTAGAAGAGTGCTCTTTTCTCAAAAGCAATGTGTGTTTCTTGTAAGGCGAGCTAGCGTTTGTTTCCCAGTCCTAAATGGAGTTGAATCACATGCAGTTTTTGTTCCTATGAGCAAGAGTTGTTTTCTGGTAAGAAGAGTCACTATTGGGCTCCCATTATCATACACAGGGCAAATAGCACTGGCATCTGTTCCCAGCATGTACAGTGTATTGCACTGAAGTGGAGCTACTGTTCTTGTCAGTTTCCTAAGCAGAGTTGAACTAGATATAGCCCCGTGTGTGTAGGAAGCACGGTTCTTTTGTTCTGAGCAAGCTCACTATTCAGGCCCTATTGGTAACACAGTAGAGTAGAAGAGTGCTCTTTTCTCAAAAGCAGAGTGTTTTTCTTGTAAAACGAGCTAGCATTTGTTTCCCAGTCCTAAATGGAGTTGAATCACATGCAGTTTCTGGTCCTACCAGCAAGAGTTGTTTTCTGGTAAGAAGAGTCACTTTTGCGCTCCCATTGCCATACACAGTGAAAATAGCACTCGCTTCTGTTCCCAGGAAGTACAGTGTATTGGACTAAAGATGAGCTACTGTTCTCGTCAGTATCGTAAGCAGACTTGAACTAGATATGGGCCGTGTGTGTAGGAATCACAGTTCTTTTGTTCTGAGCAAGCACACTCTTCGGTCCACATAGGAAACACAGTAGAGTAGAAGAGTGCTCTTTTCTCAAAAGCAGAGTGTGTTTCTTGTAAGGCGAGCTAGCGTTTGTTTCCCAGTCCTAAATGGAGTTGAATCACATGCAGTTTCTGGTCCTACGAGCAAGAGTTTTTTTCTGGTAAGGAAAGTCACTATTGAGCTCCCATTGCCATACACAGGGCAAAGAGCACTCGCGTCTGCTCCCAACAAGTACAGTGTATTGGACTGAAGAGGAGCTACTGTTCTTGTCAGATTCCTAAGCAGAGTTGAACTAGATATGGCCCGTGTGTGTAGAAAGCACAGTTCTTTTGTTCTGAGCAAGCTCACTGTTCGGACCCCATAGGAAACACAGTAGAGTAGAAGTGTGCCCTTTTCTCAAAAGCAAAGCTTGTTTCGTGTAAGGCAAAATAGCGTTTGTTTCCCAGTCCTAAGTGGAGTTGAATCACATGCAGTTTCTGGTCCTAAGAGCCAGAATTGTTTTCTGGTAAGAAGAGTCACTATTGCACTCCCATTGCTTTACACAGTGCAAATAGCACTCGCGTATGTTCCCAGCAAGTACAGTGTTTTGGACTGAAGAGGAGCTACTGTTCTAGTCAGTTCCCTAAGCAGAGTTGAACTAGATATGGCCTGTGTGTGCAGGAAGCACAGTTCTTTTGTTCTGAGCAAGCTCACTCTTTTGGCCCTATAGGAAACACAGTAGAGTAGAAGAGTGCTCTTTCCTCAAAAGCAGAGTGTGTTTCTTGTAAGGTGAGCTGGTGTTTGTTTCCCAGTCATAAATGGAGTTGAATCACATGCAGTTTCTGGTCCTACGAGCAAGAGTTGTTTTGTGATAAAAA